>NC_064925.1:47977615-48265115 GCF_023897955.1 Schistocerca gregaria
AATTTCTTCCATTTTCACGTACTTGATAGTCACGGCAGCTACGTCGTCTGCTTCATAAGTACGTTTTGTGGCTGCCTGCATTGCGAGTCATTGTCTATTATCTCATTGTTGTCGTGCGTCGTTGCTGTGACTTAGAGGTCTAATTTCTACAATTTCAGCTTGCCGAGAGGGCCCTGCCCAATTTGAATCACGCCAGTTCTGATTAAATTCAGGTCTGTTGTCATGACTATAGCGTCCGTCGTCTTGTCGGTAATTTCTGTTACTTCTTTCTTGTCGATTAGGTGGTGGAGAATTTCTCCTGGAATCGTAATTACGAGGTGGACTGTTGCGTCTCAAGTCATTTTTTCTCCGTTGATAATAATTATTCTGGTTCCTATACTGTCTATTTATACGGTTGTCTCTGTAATATGATCTTTCTCTGTTAAGTATTGTTATTCTTCCAATGGTTGTCATATGGGTGGTGTTTGTTTTGGTCACGATTTGCGTTATAACAGTAGCCTTGTCGTGCCCGGTTATTATTTCTGTCGTCACGAAATTGTGATGGATGTGACATGGAACTGTTGTTGTTTTCCTGTTTTCGCATCATGTGATTGTCTGCGTCGATTTCCAATTCTTGCAAAAGTCCCTGAAAAGCTCCGATATCATCTTTACAACGTCCATCAAAAATAATATGTTATTTAAGAAACTATTAGCCTCGATTGCGGTAACGAAACCAACCTTTACCTAGGTTTCAGCCCAAGTAATTGAGCCTTCTTCAGAAGATAAACCTGATTCTATAATATTACGAGGGCATGGTCTAGAAATAAAACTAAAACAGCCTGAACAGGCGTGGTCACATTTTATTCAGGCTGTTTTAGTTTCATTTCTGGACCATGCCCTCTTCGACATATTATAGAACCAGGTTATCTTCTGAAGAAGGCTCAATTACTTGGGCTGAAACCTCGGTAAATGTTGGTCTCATTACCGAAATCGAGGCTGATAGTTTCTTATATAATAAATTATCATGATTTCTGACTGGGCTGCAACGTTGAAAGTACTAAAATAATACGTCTCAAGTGTCCAGGCAATTTAGTTAAGCAAATGCGAATAAGTTCTGAGGGCTGTACGGGTTTGACAAAAACTGATTCTTGTGTAACATATCTTCCCAATATTTGAAAGGGCTGGAAAATTCAGACTGTTCGAAATGCTTCATCATTATAATGCTGTATTTTACTCGATCTTGAGTAGCTTGAGACCAATATGCAGAAAGGAAGGCATAATAAAAATCTCCTTCACTGTGATAGTCGTGAATAACCGAACTCATTCTTACAGCTGGTTCATTTTCTGAATAGACACATACAAATTATAATCTACGCCCTAATGACCAATTAGTAGGAAAACAATGAAAAAAACTGATGAAGCCAAGCTCGTGGATGTATGTAATTACTAAAATCCTTGAATGTTTTAAATTTACTCGTTGTGATGAAGAGCTTAAAGTCATCGTGTTGCCGAGTTGTAAATCGGTCGTTGTTACGTCGTGTCGGCCATTCCATCACAAGGCTCGTCACTTTTCGGTATTTCTAAATCCCTCTTCCTGTGTCACACCTATGAAGTTCTTGCATCACATGTGCCAACTGATCTTGTACTTCCCACATTTCTCTTTAGTGTTTCTTATTGATTTGTTTCTGGCTTTGCTTGAATTTCCTAATTTCCTCGTACTCCTCTGTTAATAAAGTCTACCGGTCTTGTATCATTCAAATCATCATCTACCTTCATAGATAAATTTGTTAACTGATCCGAAAGTGCTGCTACTTTTTCCGATAATGTGCTGATTTCCTCCGTGTGTTTTTCTGAGCCAAGTTTTCGAATGTCCATTTGTGTCGTAATCGTATATACTGTGTCCTTTAACTTTTCCTGATTTTTTTACAAGTTGTGCAACCAAATCGGTAGATGCAAAAGAGTCATTTTAGCCTGCAAGGTGGCATGATTTTCGTGTACGATGATCTGGAGTTCTTTTATGGGTGCTTCATGATTTTGTAATGTGTTTTCATGCCGCGAAAAAATAGGCTGAAAATGCACACAAATTTGTGTTTTCAAATCTTCATAAATGTTTTAATATTTCGATTCGATTTTGAGTACCCTAGCGGTTAAATCTTCACGTGTTTGTTCAAGTGCCTGTTTACTTTTGTCAATTATGTCTAAGTTTTGGAGTTGTTGCTGCGTTTGTTTCTGATTTTGTTCCATTTGTTGCTGTATTTGTTCCTGATTTAGTTCCATTTGTTCCTGTATTCGTTTCTCATTGTGTTCCATTGTGTCTAACTTTTGTTCTGTTTGATTTTTGAATTAGTTGCAGTAACAATGTACCAGTGACTGAAACATGTTCCTTTGTGTTTTTCGTCAGTGCGTTGGCACCGGCAATATTCGTATTTTGAAAAGCAGAGAGTGTTTCTTGACGTAATTGAGAAAAGCGTAATGACGAAAAACCTGAAGCTACAGTATTGTAAGATTTTGTTCTGTTATTTCAAATTCCTGTGCGAACTGTTACCGACCGATCGTTCGACAATAGTCCCCTGTTCACTGATGGTTTCAATTTGTACCCCCTTTATTTACTGTCTGGTCCATGTCCCTATACACTATTACCAAATTATTGTCTTGAACGTTTGTCAGTTCGTTACTAGGTGCTGTCATTTCTCAATTTGCTTTGCAGCCTAGTTTCCAGCTTTTCACTCGCCATGATTATCACACTGTTTTGCACAATTAAAAAAAAAGCTTTGACAAGTACAAATAGGAAGAAACACTAAAATAGCACTGAAAATATTCAATATCTAATTAGTCGCAAAAGCGTCTGGGAGATACTTCGTGCAAATTTACATGCATGACACAACTACTTCGCTCATGACAATACAGAACAACGATAAGAAACTACAACTACAAAGGATATTCCATATACACAATTATGCGCTAGCAGTAATCAGTAACTAATTTCTAATCATGTGCAAATTATTCAAACTACAAGAGGGATCAGAAGATTCCACTGAAGTATCCTCGGCTAAGGGTTGACAGGTGACACTTCTTAGTGTTTGCTTATTTTTATCATTTCAAAGACAGACCTACAGTATTTTCCCTGATAAAGACAACTCAGACTTAACAAACTCATTTATTACCCACAATATACAAGCCCAATGCAATCTGACTGCTATACATTGACAACATGGCTTCAAATAATCAACACATAAGAATGGAGCTGAATTGGAAGGAATCCTAACAGTAACCTATACTTTTCATAAGTCACTTACCTCATAGAAAATCTTCATAACACGTACTACAGCAATTACAGCCAGCAGCAACTACAGCCAGCTACATAAAAGTATTCTAACTACTGTAGGCTCTAACTACTAGGAGGCATATGGTTAGCAAAAGAAAGATTTTGTCGAAGAGCAAACAATGTGTTTAGCAGATTTTACCTTATTCATGTGACATCCAGTTCCAAAAGTCATGCAGTTGTCAATAATTCCACTACTCAAACATTACCAACTAAATCCTTGCTCATTTTACAATGTATGTCCTATCAACACTGTCTTCACGAAGGACACATGTCCAAGCCATCCGTTCGCTGGCTGCTCACTGCTAGAATGAAATTATCGCCCTACAGCGGAGCGTGCGCGGGTATTAAACTTCCTGGCAGATTAAAACTGCGTGCCGGACCGGGACTCGAACTCGGAACCTTCGCCATTCGCGGTCAAGTGCTCTGCCTACTGAGCTACCCAAGCACGACTCACGCCCCGTCCACACAGCTTTAATTCCGCAGGAGACGAGATACTGGCTGAATTAAAGCTGTGAGGACGGGGCGTGAGTCGTGCTTGGGTAGCTCAGTAGGTAGAGCACTTACCGGTGAAAGGCAAAGGTCCCGACATCGAGTCTCGGTCCGGCACACAGTTTTAATCTGCCAGTAAGCTTCATATCTGCTCACTGCTAGTCCATCCAGCCACAGACTCTCTTATCGAGGACGCAGAGCGCTGTCAGCGATATTAATACAGTCTATAGTGCTGCCAACATACAAAAATATAAACAGGCTACTTGCACATGGACTGTGGGAAAACCGGAAAGGAAGAGAATAGAATTATTCGAGACGTGATATTAGAGACAAATGTTGAAAAGACGGAAGAGGTTCTCCGGAGAATCGAAGAGGAGAGAAATATTTGGATAACACCGACAAGAAGAAAGGACTGGATGAGAGGACATTTGTTAAGAAGTTAGGAAATATATTTACATGGTACTAGAGGGAGCTGAAGAGAGTATAAACTATAGAGAAAGGCAGAGATTGAAATACATCCAGCAAATAATTGAGTATGTAAGTTGTAAGTGCTACTCTGTGATGAAGAGGATGGCGCAAGAGAGGAGTACGTAGCGGACCACATCAAACCACTCAGAAGACTGATGAGCCAAGAGAATGAAAAAAAAAGTGATTTCTGAAGTGCTACGAAGAGCTTAGCTGACAAGTACGGAGCTACAACGAATGTGTCGAGTAGCTCCTCGCAAGCCATACATCTCTTAGTCAAGCCTAAGCGACGCTCGAGGTGGAGGAACGAGCGACTTAACTGCATAGTGGATGAGTGGAAAGGAGAGATTTGGAGTTTTTAATCGCTCTATATCTGTGTTATGTGCCATCTTATGTAGTGCCAACAGTGACATACGGGGAATGGGGTTATACGGTGTCGACTGTTTTCGTGGTTAAGGTGCGGTCGCCTTAGTTCAGTTAAGAAACCGGGAAGGTATGAACACTTTCTACGGCATTTTGTACTGCGTACAATAGAAGAACAGTTCGGAGACGATGACTGTTTGTATCATCATGAAGTAGCGTGTATGAGACAAAGTTCTGTGGAGAATAACATTCCTGAGATGGAATGGCGTGCCCAGAACCCAATGGATGAGTTAGAACTTCGATTTCGTTCCAGACGCCAGCGGCACAAATTCCCTGTCTGCTCTAGTTTCGGGATTTGAGTAGGAGTGGGCTGCCATTCGTCCACAGATAATCATACAACACACTGAAAACGTCCCGAGGAGATTTGAAGCCGTAATTAGGTGGTCATACCGCTTGTTAATGTCCACTAATGGAAGTCTGGATACTTTTGATCAGATAGTGTAGGTTAGCGAGCTGTAGTGTTAAATGTAGAGAATAACACAGACAAGTTTATCATGGTGAATGTTGTTAATGATAATAAAAGCGAATGAAATGAAAAGTAGACTTGCCAATGTTATGTCGAATTATTTAATAACCATCAGGGAGATGGCGGCAGGAGGATATCTGCGAGACTTACGAGAAGCGGGAACAGGTCGGCCTGTTTTTAGCCTTTGAAAATGCGGTCACGTTTAGCATCGGACTGACGTGTCTACTCTATTCACGACGGACTGCGCTGCCCCGGTGCTGTGTGTGCGCCCCAAACTGAGCAAACCGACGACAGAGGGCGCTGCTCACAACATTGATCCCGGCGCGTGCTGAGTGATTTATCCGCGGACGGCGTGCCGGCGTTGTGTACACGCGCGTTGATATGCGCGGCGGGTCCGCGTGATGGAGTGCCGCCGCCGCCGCCGCCGCCGCCGCCGCCGCCGCCGCCTTCCTGCCGTCACCTGTTGGCGCCCTGAGGGACGCGGGGCTGTAGCACAGTGCGGTCCGAGAACTCGTAGCGGCGTGCCCGTACCCGCTGGGGACTGGTACTCCTGCAAAGAAATTGATGCTCACATTGTTACACAGATAAGAGCAGCGCTTCAGTTATTAATAGCGCTCCTAAAATAATGGATGGTGTAATGTATCTTTGCAACAGTAACTTTGAATAAAATGTTCTCGGGTTTCCAACTCGTGTAGTTTTAAGCAATTGACGCGGTTGGAGACCCGAGAACATTTTATTCAATGTTATCGCTGCGAGACTTTGCATTCATACTGTAAGTAGGCTGTTTAGGTTTTTATATTGGTAACGCCACGTAGCGTTCTGTATGAAAATCACTGGCTGTGCTGTGTACAGTTTGTGGCTGGTTTGCATTTTGTTGGCTATTGTAGTGTTGGGCAGTTGGCTGTTAACAGCGCGTAGCGTTTCGCAGTTGGAGGTGAGCCGCCAGCAGTGGTGGACGTGGGGAGTGAAATGGCGGAGTTTTGAGAGCGGATGATCTGGATAGAGACAGTAAATTTGTAAGGCTGGATCTCATGAACCGATATTATGACTTTTGAACACTATTAAGGTAAATACATTGTTTGTTGTCTATCAAAATCTTTCATTTGCTGACTATGCCTATCAGTAGTTAGTGCCTTCAGTAGTTTGAATCTTTTATTTAGCTGGCAGTTGTGGCACTCGCTGTATTGCAGTAGCTTGAGAAACGAAGATTTTTGTGAGGTAAGTGATTTGTGAAAGGTATAGGTTAATGTCAGTCAGGGCCATTCCTTTGTAGAGATTATTGAAAGTCAGATTCCGATGCGCTAAAAATATTGTGTGTCAGTTTAAGCACAGTCATGTGTAATTTTTCTAAGGGGACGTTAAATACAACAGTAACTTTGATTAATCACAGCCATTCTTTACTTTGAAGCCGAAACTTAAGGTAATTGCACAAAATATACTCCAAGCAGAAAAAAATGTACAAATGATTACAATTTCAGAAAACTGGACGATTTATTTCAGAGAAAGAGCTTCTCATATCGAGCAAATCAGTAACACGTTGGTTGACCTCTGGCCGTAATGCAAGATGTTTTTCGGTTCCGATATCTTTCTGAGGGATATCGTGTGCATTCTGTCCAAATGGCGAGTTAGACTGTCAGAATTCTGAGCTGTTTGGAGGACACTGCCCATAACGTTCCAATCGTTCAAAAGTGGAGATAGATCCGGTCACCAAGGTAGTATTTGCCAAGCACGGAGGCGAGCAATAGAAACTCTCGCTATGTACGGGCGGGTATTATCTTGCTAAAATTGAAGCCCATGATGACTTGCCACGAAGGGCAGCGAAACCGGGCGTAGAATACCGGCTACGTATCGGTGTGTTGTAAGGGTGCCGCTGATGACAAAATGGCTCTGAGCACTATGGGACTTAACATCTATGGTCATCAGTCCCCTAGAACTTAGAAATACTTAAACCTAACTAACCTAAGGACAGCACACAACACCCAGCCATCACGAGGCAGGGAAAATCCCTGACCCCGTCGGGAATCGAACCCGGGAACCCGTACGGGGGAAGCGAGAACGCTGCCGCACGACCACGAGCTGCGGGCGCCACTGATGGCGATCGGTCTTGAATCTTATCGACTAGAGTAGAATTGTTTTCAGCGATGAGTTCCATTTAGAAATGAGTCTTGATGACCAGCGAAGACGTGTCTAGAGACGGTCCGGACAGTGGTGGGGTACGGACCGAGCACTGCCAGCCGTGTGGTCGACAACTGGGAGTAATGATCTATGGTGTCATTTCTTTTCATAGCCGGTCCCCTTGGATTGTAATCTGTGGCACCATTGCTTCACAGCGGTACGTCGACTACATTCCACGCCCCGCTTTGTTCCTCTTCATGGGAAGCCATCCTGGAACTACATTTTCAGAAAAATAATGGACGCCCGCACACGGCGAGAGCTTCTACTGCTTGCCTCCGTGCTTGCCAGACGCTATCTCGGCCGGCAAGGTTGCCGGATTGGAGCGTTATGGGCGGAGCCCTCTAACCAGCTCGGGATTTTGAGGATCTAACGCATCAATTTGACATAATTTGGCACGATATCCATCAGAACATGCAACAACCAACCGTCAACGCGAAGGCCAATAAGCGCTTGCACTGAAGAGTTTCTTGATGGGTCACTCCTTCTATTCTGTCGAGGAGTTCCTTGAAAAATTAAGCTGATTCTTGTTGTATTGTTGATTGCGTTTACTTAAACCTATGACTTGACTTTTTTTGGGCTCATAAAAAATTTATTTTTATCTGTTATTAGTTTTATGTTATAATATAATATACTGACACATTCCATGACCTTGGAGATTTGCTTCTCAATTTGGTCCTACGGAACTTCACGTGCAAGTAAATAAATAAGGTAGAGGTAGCATTATGGTCCTTTTCAATAATCTCACTTTGTAAAGTAGGAGTTTCAAATAAATTACGTGGGACAGGAAATTCAGCGAGAACATACAGATTGTCTACATATTCCGCGCTAGCACTTACTTAACGTAACCATTTTAGTAAAACAAAAGCACTAAAGTTTGATAATTGTACAATTAGTGACCACAAGTACAATGTTCTACAAGAACTTTCAATCTGATGGTGCGGTTAAGCTGAGAGTTACTGCTATAAGCAATATCGAATGAATCACATCTAACAAACACCGAAATCACCGAGAGTCTAAATATGGTCGGCAACCTACCTTTGACCTGCTAGAAGCGTTAGATTTGTCACTACTCCTATGTTACTAATCACCACCCAGTAGCATTACAGGTGCTTTCAAAAGACTCAAATCAGACGGCTGCATTGAGAAAAGAGCGGCGAAAACAGTCTAGCATCTCCGCCATAAACCAAACTTGATGTGTAAAGTTAAAACGGAGGAGGACCCACACAAAAACACCACACGTTGCCACAAAGAAAAATGTAATACACAACGCGTAAGACCTCGACAACTGGGTCTCGTTGTTATCACTTTCTGCAGCTAACTGACGCCTTCGAGTTCTGACGCGAAACCACTGTATATCTAGCGTGCTCCAATATTGTGCTAGACCCTTACTCACAAAAACTGGAAAACAACTAAGCCGTTCACACACACGCTCTGAAAAAGCACTTGCTTCCTCTTTCACTGTAGTAGAAGTTCACTTATCACTGACCATAACTCACTTTCAACGCTTAATACCTCAGCTCTGCCCCTCAGGGACCACCAATTCCCACATGCCCTCACGAGCGCTGTCGGCTGTTCCCCATTTTGTGAGCTACTAAAATCACTCCACGAAATTCTTTTAACAGGTAGACTTTCGGCCAGTCAGATTCCAGAGTCGAATGTAGGCATTTCAGTTAGCCATTTCGTGCTGGCACGTATAGTAATTGCTGTTATGTGCTGCATTCTGCCAACACTGAGCAGCTTCGCTTAGCAAGGGTATTAGAAAACACTACCATTCTGTGGAAGTCACTCGCCTCTGACAGTAGCTGGGTTGGGTCAGGGGGTCAGACCCGACCATTTATATGGATTAAGGAAAGACCGGAGAACAGACCCCGTGCCCCGGAAACCGGTAAACCGACTGTGACTTTCACAATAGCCACCATAAGTTACAGAGCATGTCTACAACGAATAGTGTATCACTTACAGCGACGTAACACACCACAAAAACAGTGGTACTAAAGATACTGTAACTGAAGGGGAAAACAGGCGAGTCAAACGTCTTACACTGAGAGTCGATTTCAAACCTAACACGAACTGTTCGCGTCCTTGAACGCAGGACCAGTTTCCGAGGGAACAATGCGAGGGGAACTGCGTAAATAATTATTCAGGGATGGGTATCTCGCAATATGCAATTGTCCACAGACGCACATTACTATGCACGTCTTCATTGCACCGAAGTGGAATGGCGCAGCTAGCGGGGAGCTTGCAGCGGTAAGGTGCTGGGAAACAAAACTTGACGTTTGTACCAGAAAGGCGTTTATTTGAAAAAATTTCTTAGAATTACTATAAAAATTCACAATAGTGCTAAGGCTCGATGCCCTGTGATTCCAGGAATTACCCCACTGTCAGCTGCATATCAGCATAGTTTTGGAAGTGACGTCCTGAGAGTGCAGCTTTCAATGCAGGTCACAAGTCAAAGACCGATGGCGTAAGATCGGGGCTTTATGTCCGGTGATCCAATTACTCCCATCCGAAGCGCCGAGTCCGATCCTGTGTGAGCCTTCATCTGTACGGATTTGCATTGTCGTCCAACAGCACGAGGGTGAGGGTGCCCCAGTACATCTACATCTACATTTGTACTCCGCAAGACACCCAACGGTGTGTGGCGGAGGGCACTTTACGTGCCACTGTCATTACCTCCTTTTCCTGTTCCAGTCGCCTATGGTCCGCGGGAAGAACGACTGCCGGAAAGCCTCAGTGCGAGCTCGAATCTCTCTCTAATTTTACATTCTTGATCTCCTCGGGAGCTATAAGCAGAGCGAAGCAATATATTCGATACCTCATCCAGATACGCACCCTCTCGAAACCTGGAGAGCAAGCTACACCATGATGCAGAGCGCCTCTCCTGCAGAGTCTGCCACTTGACTTTGCTAAACATATCCATAGCGCTTTCACGATTACCAAATAACCCTGTGACGAAACGTGCCGCTCTTCTTTGGTTCTTCTCTATCTCCTCTGTCAACCCGACCTGGTACAGCACTGATTAGCAATACTCAAGTACAGGTCGAACGAGTGTTTTGTAAGCCATCTCCTTTGTTGATCATTTTCTAAGGACTCTCCCAATGAATCTCAACCTGGTACCCGACTTACCAACAATTAATTTTTTATGATCATTCCACTTCAAATCGTTCCGCACGCATACTCCCAGATATTTTACAGAAGTAACTGCCACTAGTGTTTGTTCCGCTATCATATAATCATACAATAAAGGATCCTTCTATCTATGTATTCGCAATACATTACATTTGTCTACGTTAAGGGTCAGTTGCCACTCCCTGTACTAAGTGCCTATCCGCTGCAGATCTTTCTGAATTTCGCTGCAATTTTCTAATGCTGCAACTTTTCTGTATACTACAGCATCATCCGCGAAAATCCGCATGGAACTTCCGACACTATCTACTAGGTCATTTATATATATTGTGAAAAGCAATGGTCCATAACACTCCCCTGTGGCACGCCAGAGGTTACTTTAACGTCTGTAGACGTCTCTCCATTGAGAACAACATGCTGTGTTCCGTTTGCTAAAAACTCTTCAATACAGCCACAAAGCTGATCGGATATTCCGTAGACTCTTACTTTATCAGGCGACAGTGCGGAACTGTATCGAACGCCTTCCGGAAATCAAGGAAAATGGCATCTACCTGGGAGCCTGTATCTAATATTTTCTGGGTCTCATGAGCAAATAGAGAGAGTGGGTCTCACACGATCGCTGTTCCGGAATCCATGTTGGTTCCTACAGAGTAGATTCTGGGTTTCTAGAAATCACATGATACGCGAACAAAATTTCTATAGTTCTACAACAGATCGATGTCAGAGATATAGGCATATAGTTTTGCGCATCTGCTCGACGACCCTTCTTAAAAACTGGAACTACCTGTGCTCTTTTCCAATGATTTGGAACCTGAAGTTCCTCTAGACATTGGCCGTACACGGCTGATAGAAGGGGGGCAAGTTCTTTCGCGTACTCTGTGTAGAATCGAAATTGGTATTCCGTCAGGTCCAGTGGCCTTTCCTCTGTTGAGTGATTTCAGTTGCTTTTCTATTCCTTGGACGCTTATTTCGATGTCAGCCATTTCTCCGTTCGTGTGAGGATTTATAGAAGGAACTGCAGTGCTGTCTTCCTCTGTGAAACTGCTATGGAAAATGGTGTTTATTGTTTCAGATTTAGGTGTGTCATCCTCTGTTTCAATGCCATTATCAGCCCAAAGTGTCGGGATATGCTGTTTCGATCCACTTACTGATTTAACGTAAGACCAGAACTTCCTAGGATTCTCTGTCAAGGCGTGCCGCGTTGATGCTCCCTTTCCAAAAATGCAACAGGAGCGTAATACGTAGAAACTCGTCCACTCAACCTGTAAATACAGTTCAAAATATTACTACTTAATAGGGAATACCAACCACCTATAGGTACAGTGACCAAAATGTAAATTAAATAGCAAACATATGTACATATTCCAGGCCACTGAAGATGTCTTGCACAAAATAATGGCGAAACGCGTGTGACACTAAAATTGTGTTTTATTCAGTTGCTCTCGGATGATCCATAAAATAAAAATTATCACTATGCCGTAATATTACAGTCAACTGAGGAAGACAGGACTACAAAAGTTGAAGTTGTCCTCGTGAGGTTCAAGTTGTAATGCAGCTCTTTGCTTGAGTGAGCGCTTCAAAACATACTACACTCAGACAAGTTGTGAGTAACAATTCTGGCTACTAATTTTTTTCGGAATAAAAATAATATTCACTAAAACATTTTATATCTCTGTTAATTTCAGTACTTCGTAATAAGGTTCTTAAGAACAGATAAACCACGTAAAATCTTTTCAAATGAAACATTACACACATAGATGTCACATCCACGATGAATGAGGCCAGTCCTGAAGGTGTTAAATATTCACTTCTTTTATAGCGGTAAACAGTACCCTGTAGCACTCCAACTAGTTTAAACTGTCTCTGACATACGACCACTGGATTGGAAAACGAGAACCGTAAATAGTCAGTAATACAGGATAACATACTGAATTAGAAAGGACAAAGGCACATCCAAAACCACCAGAATTTTCCAATGGAAAAAATGGATTTTATGTCATTTGTAACACCCGTGGTAAAGGGGTGGCGTTTTCGATTAGTAAATAAAACGTCCTCGGGCCCAGGTTCGAACTCCATCGTAGTATAAATTTTGCTTAAAAATCATCAAAAATGGCCGCCGAAGACCACCGGGACAAGAAGTCGCCCTCATTCTGACAACTGCCTTTACAAAGTGAGCGAAGGAGCGGCCAGAGGTTAAGAAGAGCACTCTCATCTCCGTGCGGTGGAAAACTACCCTTAAAGACAGAAGAATCAGTTATGATCAACAGCATGAGGATGCAGAAGGCAATGGAAGCCACTGCTGTATCCACCGTACGAGTTGATTGTAATTCAAAAAGTTCATGATGGTCTCTCAATTGGCAAATTCGGATCACCAGAGGAACTTTCAAGTGGGTGGTGACAATGAGAAAACGACGGGATAATCAACGGAAGAATAACGTTCTACCAGTAGGGTTGTGGAATGCCCTAAGTTTGAACATGGTAGGGAAGCCTGAAAATCTGGAAAGGTAAATACTAAGGTCCAGGCTAGATGTAGTGGCGGTTGGTGAAGTCAAAGACAAACAGGACAAGAATTTCTGGTCAAATGAGTATAGGGTAATACCAACAACAGCAGAAAATTGTATAACGGGAGCAAGGTTCGTTATGAATAGGAAGATATGGAAGAGAGTCAGTTACTGTGAATATTTCAGTGATAGGGTTGTTCTCATCAGAATCGACAGCAAACCAACACCGACAACGGTACTTCAGGTATACACCCCGACGTCGCAAGCCAACAGAGGAAATAATGAGAATATTGAACGCGTAATTTAGTAAGTAAAGGGGAGATGAATATCTAATAGTTTTGGGGGACTAGAAAGAATTACGGGAGAATATGGGCTTTGTAGTAGGAATGAGAGAAGAGAAAGACTAATTGAACCCTGCAATTAATTTTAGCTAGTAATAGCGAATACTCTTTTCAGGAATCACAAGAGGAAGAGGTATACTTGGGGTAGCTCGGGAGATACGGAAAGATTTCAATTAGATTACAACACGTTCAGGCAGAAAATCCGAAGTCTGATACTTGGTTGTAAGGCGTATCCAGGAGCAGATACAGACTCAGATCACAATTTAGTAGCGATGAAGAGTAGGCTGAACTTTGAGAGATTAGTTAGGAAAAACTAATGCACAAAGAAGAGGAATAAGGAAGCATTAAGGAATCAGGAGATACACTTGAAGTTCTCAGAGGCTACAGCTACTGCGATAAGGAATAGCTGTGTAGGCATTACAGTTAAAGAGGAATAGACATCTCTAAAAAGAGCAATCACAAAAGTTTGAAAGGAAACCACAGGTACCGAGAAGGAAACTGGGAAGAATCTATGGGTAAGATAAGAAATAATTAAGTTATCGATGAAAGAAGGAAGTACAAAAATGTTCAGAGAAATTCAGCAATACAGAAATACAAGTCAATTAGGAATGAAATAAATAAGAAGCGTAGGGAAGCTGAGGCGAAACAGTTACAGGAAAAATATGAAGAAATTAAAAAAGAAATGATCCTCTGAAGGACTGACTCAGCATATAGAAAAATCAAAACAGCCTTCGATTAAATTAAAAGCAAGAGTGGTAGCATTAAAAATGCAAGGAGAATTCCAATGTTAAATGCAGAGGAGAGATAAAATAGCTGGAAACGTTCACTGAAGACGTCTATAGGTTTCTGTGAGGGGAGAAGTCTTGTCTGGTGGCGTGATAGGCTAAGAACCAGGAGTGGACACAGAAGGGATAGAGGATCCAGTGGTAGAATCAGAAAATTTAGAAAAAACTTTGGAGGACTTAAGATCGAATAAAGCAGGAGGGGTAGACAACATTCCATTAGAATTTCTAAAATCACTGGGGGAAATGACAAGAAAACGACAACGTTCATTCCGTAGATTGCAAGAGCCAACAAGTTCCAGAATTATCGCACAGTCAGCTTAATAGCTCATGCATCCAAGTAGCTGACAAGAATAGTATACAGAAGAATGGAAAAGAAAATTGAGGATGCGTTAGATGACGACCAGTTTGGGTTTAGGAAAGGTAAAGGCATCAGGGAGGCGATTATTTAATGGAAGCAAGACTGAAGAAAAAACAAGACACGTTCATAGCATCTGTCGACGTCGAAAAAGCGTCGACAATGAAAAATCGTGCAAGTTGTTCGAAATTCTGAAAAAATAGGAGTAACTGTAGGGGAAGACAGGTAATATACAATGTGTATAAGAACCAAGAGGGAACAACAAGAGTGGGAGGCGAAGAACAAAGTGCTCGGATTAAAAAGGGTGTAACACAGGGATGTGGATTTTTGTCCATACCGTTCAAACTATAAACCGAAGAAGTAATTAAGGAAATAAAAGGAAGTTTAAAGAGTGGAATTAAAATTCGAGGTAAAAAGATATCAATTATAAGGTTCGCTGATGAAATTGCTGTCCTCAGTGGGCCCGTAGCTCGTGGTCTTGCGGTAGCGTTCTCGCTTCCCGCGCACGGGGTCCCGGGTTCGATTCCTGGCGGGGTCAGGAATTTTTCCTGTATCGAGATGACTGGGTGTTGTTGTGTCGTCGTCGTCGTCGTCATCATCATCATTCATCCTCATTACGGTTGGAGGAAGGCAATGGGAAACCACCTCCACTAGGACCTTGCCTAGTACAGGATCTGCTGAACTGAATGAACAGCCTAACGAGTACGGAATATAACTCAGAGTAAATGGAAGAAAGACGAAAGTAATGAGAAGTAGCAGAAATGAGAACAGCGAGAAACTTAACATCAGGATTGGTGATCACGAAGTAGATGAAGTTAATGAATTCTGCTACCTAGACTGCAAAATAACGTATAATGAACTGAGCAAGAAGGACATAAAAAGCAGACTATCACTGGCCAAAATGAATTCCTGGTCGAGTCCACTACTATCAAAAAAGGTCTTAATTTGAGCAACAAATTTGTGAGAATGTGCGTTTGGAGCACAGCATTGAATAGTAGCGAAACATGATTTGTGGGAAAAACAGACAAGAAGAGAATAGAAGTATTTGAAATGTGGTGTTTACGAAGAATGTTGAAAATAATGTGGACAGGTAAGGTCAGTTATAAGGAGCTTCTCCGGAGAATCTGCGAGGAAAGGAATATGTAGAAAACTGTCAAGAAGAAGAGACAGGGTGGTAGGAAACCTGTTACGACATGACATAATAACTAGAGGAAACTGTGGAGGATGACAGATACTGGAAAACAATTGAGGACGTAGGTTGTACGTACTACTCTGACATGAACAGTTTGGCACATTACAGGAATTCGCAGCGGGCCGCATCAAACCAATCAGAAGGCTTACGACTAAAAACAGTGATCATCAAGTCCTCATTGTTATCAAATACTAACACTGGCTAGCTGATATCTTCATATTCTGTGACTTCTGTCCATCTAACAACTGCACGCTCATATAGTCGCATATTTCCTCCCAGAAATCGAGAAGCAGCTGAGCCCTACAGGCATGTGAGCGGGCAGCGTGCCTGTTGCCTCTTCCACTTTTCCATTGCAGAACAACTACTTCACATATACCAGATACTCTTGAAACCTGTACTCTGCCCAAAAGGGCCCACGACTTCCGTCCTGCCTGCCACCTGACTTCACGAGATACAATCCCCTCCATGCAGGCCTTTCGGTCAGTGAGCCTCCAGGGCAGAATGTGGACAGACACTTCAATCGTCCATAGTACTCGCTGTCAGGTATTGCATTCTACTGCACTCTCAGAAATTTGTATCCCAAAGGGTGAAAACTCTCGTTTTTGGAAACAGTACGGTCGACACTGACCTGCAGCCACTTAGTGAAATTCAGGGAAGACCGACCTGTTATCTCCAGGTTGGAGATCACTTCCCGTCCCCTGGAAATTACAAAACTGACGCTGACATTCACAACCGTGACCAGCACTAGCCGAGGTTACAAACGTTGTATCTGATATCATGTCACACTTTAATTGTTAATATCATTCTGAATTATCACATTTCACTTGCGTTCAATTTCTTGTGCAGAGGTTTTCCCTCTGTCCACAGTTTCCTGGGACTCAGCGTCGTATTCTCCAAGTACTGGACGAAGGAATTCTTCCTCAGTTTCAAGTTCGCTATTGGTACCAATACACATCTTTATTTGGAGAAACTTTTCTGCCCCTTCGTGAGTCTTTTGCTCATAGCTTACTTACGGCGATTTATGCCATATTTCTTGTTGCATAGCAGAATCCTTCCACTTCTTAAATAATTTGATAGGTCACCACAACCTACTCTTTGGCTTTACTTTGTTCATACTTAACCCTAGTCATGTGCTAAGTAGATAGGCAGTTGAATGCAGCAGTTCATCTACGACCGTAAACGTACTCGGAAGGAGAGGCGATCGAATTCCCTTCAGTTCTTGATTTTCTCTGGTTATTTCATCTGCTGTTTCGTTTTATTGTTTTTGTTTTCTAAGCTTTTTCTTCAATTAAGAGTTAATATAATGCCATAAGACATTAGCGAATAGGAAAAGTAAGTTAAGTTTGACATTTTCATCTCCTACATTTGATTTTACCAGTAACACAATAGAGTTCAGTCGTTTGAATGATCTGTAACACGTGGCGATTTCAGGTTCCCATAAATACAAATATATCATAATATCATATTTATTTATTCACTCTAATGTATTATTTATAGTGGTGTGATCAGTTTCTTTGCAGTAGAGAACTGAATGTATTCTGCTTTTCTATGTTCACTGACAGTCCATCTGCAGAGCATCAGTTAGAAGTTTTCGATAACATTTTATTTACACCTTCAAATGAACTTTTTCCATTAGGCTTTATTTACATATTTATTTATTTACTCACTCTTCACAGCCACTTTCTATTATCTCTAAAGGTAAATTAGGTCACACTACTGATATTTTAGTGTACAATAAAAAGTGAATATAATAAGTTCATATGGCTCTGAGCACTATGCGACGTAACTTCTGAGGTCATCAGTCGCCTAGAACTTAGAACTAATTAAACCTAACTAACCTAAGGACATCACACACATCCATGCCCGAGGCAGACTGTACCGCCTAGAACCGCACGGCCACTACGGTCGGCTGAATATAATAAGTACCAGACACTTTGTCAGTGAACCACAAAACTGTTTCCCGCTACAAAACTATGAATATCCATCTTTACACATGTTACAGAATTTCCCTTCTTTCGTCTTTCCATTCCTAATCCATGGCTTTAAATTCTGTCGCCCTTCAGGGCTCAATCAGTTTCCAGCTCCAAATAACACTGGCGTGTAAACCACGTCATCTTTCCATTTTCTCCAAAGCAACACCTACAAGAGAACTTTATTTCCATCCTTACTCCCAGCTCCATTATATGCAAAACTTCTTATCCTAAGATAAAATCAAAATACTTCGACAACACTACAAATTCTACAGAGGGAAAACCCTAACTATACAACAAATAAACACAAGAAAAAATTTCTACCACTGCAAAATTACTATTAAACCCTTAACCAATTACCCAGCAAGTGATACTGCTGTCGGCACTACCATTTAAAATCGGTATATTTTTCTTTTTGTTCATTGATCACAGCACATAATCTTGTAGAGCTTTATCAGACTTCATTACAATACTTTCATCTTCAGCAAAGCGAATTATTGATCAAAGATCATTTTTACACAGTAAGAACAAAAGCGACCCCAATATTATTCTCCAGTCTGAAGATGGTTCTTCATTGTCGCACCTGCAGATTGTGCTTCTGATAATTAAAGCAGTTTCCAATCAAGTTTTTAATCATTCTTATTTCTTGTACCCTAAGTATGTCTATTAGCTGTACCTTAACTACATACAAATTCCTTTCTCAGGTGAAGAGAGAGTGCGGACCACACATGTGGGACTATGGTGTTACGGACGAGAACACTGCACACGATGGCGTGCGGTGCAACGGCACTGCGTTCCAGCAGAGCTTGCCTGGTGAGTACGTGGCTCCATCCAGTTGTCTCAACTTTTCTCCTGCCTCAAAAATCTCAACACTCACGTTATCCATCTAATACATGCAATACAATAGGGTGTCTCTATCAAGAGGTGTTTCGCGGTGAGCGAGCGCCGTTACGATCAGTGTATAAACTTTACTGCCGTGACCCACAGCGCTTCTTAACAACGGTGTCATTTCTTTCCGAAACCTAATTGCGGTTTAACTGAGTCGTTTCGAGTGCACAGATTTCTGATGTCGACGAAAAGGCAAAACTTGCAGCAACATCGCAAATACAAGTAAAACGATGAGTTCAAAATTATTGTTACCGTTATTATTTATTATTTCTGTTAATCGATCAATAACGCCAACATATGTCGATATTATTGTCGTCACCGCACCAGATCATAAACTTAAATTAACTTTAACTACAAAGTCACTGCACAAGCTATCCAGTTCACCCACTTTCAGTTACCAAATCAGGAATTTTATTTATACCAGTGGCTCAACTTACAAAAATTACTGTATCCTACTACAGATAAAAATAAACAAGGACAGTTACGATGCCACAATAATAACAGCTGTAATGAACAAATAGAGTGACAATTAAAGGATTTCAGTTTTCACTAGTACTTCCATAAGCATGGTATAGTACAACAAAAGATGTTTTTCAGAATCAGACGCCACTGTTGCTGATGTTGCCGATCAGTAAGGCAATGTTGAACGACAGCGACGATAATGACTTTGCCGGGCTCACCGATTCGCTTCTGTCTGCAGTGTACTGTTTCTTGCGAATACAGGCTGATTTACAAGTTTCCCGCCCGCTTGCGACGTCTACTCACTGTTTTTACTCGTTTACATAATTTACTGGAGAACGCTAGAGTAGGCTGCGCGTGGAGTTCTGTTACACTTCCAAAACAGTTCGTAAGACAATCTGCTCCCAATGTTACAACGCATTTCATAGCCGTGACATGACTTACATGTCTTCATAGTAATATGTTACAACTGATTGTCGCAAACACTGATACAACGAAGTGCGACTTATAGGTACTGTTTGTAAACACTCCACGTGCAACATTTTTGTATCTTCTGTACATAGTGAAGTATTGCTTTTTTGTCGCGCAAATTGCGTTACATTAACTGTGAAATGAAACGTGCAGCTTTTAATCTGGAGATACATTTAACAACTGATGAAAAATAAACATTGTTAAATCAGGTTTTAGTTCCCAGTGCTGCATTAAAATTGTCAGAGAGGAAAAAGGAAAATGCGTATTGACATTTAATACTTAGATGCCATTCTTCGTCATATGTCTGCGCTTTCCTGTAGGATCATTTACCCGCTTTTCTTATCAGAATGTAAAACTTCGCATTCTAGATCAATGAGTGGTTTTGTGTTAAAAGGTGATCTGCAAAAGTTGTATGCTCCTTTCTTAATCTCCAATTTCTTTCATGGAAGGCTATATTTTTCATAACCTGTTAATTCTATCTCCACATAAACTATATTTTTTTCCTGTTGTAGTTTATGTAACTGTTTCCGTGTGAGAAAAAATTAATAGTTTCCTATCTATCTTCATTTATGTGCCTTTTGTGTCTTCTGTTGAAATGACGTCTGCTTAAAGTCGCACGCCATTTTACTTGCCTTTGCTACACTCACTTGTGACCTGAAGATGGCCGAAGACACTGAAAGCCAGTTCGTTACTGTACTGTTTGTTTCTAGAATATCAAAAAATGTTTCCTGATTAACATTCTAAAAATTACACCATAAATGGTTTTTTATGTTTCAAAAGAGAGGAAAAAATTAAAAATGTAATCACCCGTCAAACGTCGTGATTCAGCACGCTCTAGTATTGTGGAAGTTAATCTGTGATGTCTTAACAGAGGTCCTGTCATGCGGTCCTTTCTTCTTGTCAGTGTTTTCCATAAACTCCTTTCCTCGCCCTGTCCCCGGAGAACCTACTCATTCCTCACCCTATCAGTCCACCTAATTTTCAACATTCGTCTGTAGCACCACATCTCAAATGCTTCTATTCTCTTCTGTTCCGGTTTTCGCCCAGTATATGCTACAGTGCCATAAAATGCTGTGCTCCATACTACATTCTCAGAAATTTCTTCGTCAAATTAAGGTTCAAATGGTTCTAATGGCTCTGAGCACTACGGGACTTAACATCTGAGGTCATCAGTCCCATAGAACTTTGTGATGTCCTTAGGTTAGTTAGGTTTAAGTATTTCATACATCCATGCCCGAGGCAGGATTCGAACCTGCGACCGTAGCGGTGGTGCGGTTCCAGACTGAAGCGCCTAGAACCGCTCGGCCACACCGACCGGCGTCAAATTAAGGCCTATGTTCGATACTAGTAGACTTATCTTGGCCAGGAATGCACTGTTTCCCATTGCTAGTCTCTTGATGTCGTCCTTGCTTCGTCCGTCACAAGACCGAGCGAGGTGGCGCAGTGGTTAGCACACTGGACTCGCATTCGGGAGGACGACGGTTCAATCCCGTATCCAGCCATTCTGATTTAGATTTTCCGTGATTTCCCTAAATCGCTTCAGGCAAATGCCGGGATGGTTCCTCTAAAAGGGCGCGGACGATTTCCTTCCCCTTCCTTCCCTTACCCGAGCTTGCGCTCCGTCTCTAATGACCCCGTTGTCGACGGGACGTTAAACACTAATCTCCTCCTCCTCCTCGTCCGTCACGGGTTATTTTGCTGCCTTGGTAGCAGATTTCCATTACTTCATTTTCTTCGTGATCACAAATACTGATGTTAAGTTTCTCGTTCTTGTCATTTCTGCTCCTTCGCAGTGCTTTCGTCTTTCTTCGATTTGGTCTCAATCAGTATTCTGCACTCATTAGACTGTTCATTCCATTCAGCATGTCCTGTAATTCTTGAACCTTCCTTTTCTTTCTTTTATTTGCTTAATCGATATATAAATAGAACTGGAGGGGGTAAAAGACTACATCCCTTACACCCCTTTTAAACCGAGAACTTCGTTCTTCTTGTCCCATTCTTATTGTTCTGTCTTGTATCTTGCACATACTACACATCACTCGTCTTTCCCTACAGCTTCCCCACATTTTTCTCAGAATGCGGGATGTCTTCCCTATTTTACATTGTCGAATGCTTTTTCCATGGTGGCTAATCGTATGAACGTGATTTCATTTTTCTGGAGTCTTGCTTTCATTATCATCCGCAATGTTATAACTGCCTCTCATATGCATTTACTGTTTCCAAAGCGAAACTGATCGTCATCCATGAGATCCTGTTTTCATTTCCAAGCTTCAGCATATTATTCTTATTAACAAAATGGATGCACGAGCTCTTAAGCTGACTGCAAAACCCTACAAGTGCGACATTATCGCACAGTCTTCGGAATTGTTTGGAGGACGTTTTTCAATGTGTCTGATGGTACATCGCAAGTCTGACATTCTACACACCAACGATACTGGATCCTTTATTCCTTCCCCGTCGAGTTTTGTTTTTTCTTTCATCACGTCATCAAACAAGTCTTCCCTTCTAAGGGGTCTTCAATGTGGTCTTTCCATCTATCCTCTATCTCCTCTGCGGTTAACAGTGAAATTCCCATTGCACTGTAAATGTTACCGCCCTTGCTTTCAATTTCGCTGAAGATTGTTTTGACTTTTCTATATTGTAAGTCAGTCCTTCCTACAATCATTATTTTTTTTTCTTCACAATTTTCATGCAACCATTTCCTCCTATTTTCCGTACACTTCGTATTTATTTCATAACTGACTGACGTATTTCTATATTCCTGAATTTCTCCGAATGTTTTTGCACCTGCTTCTTTCGTAGAAAAGCAGAACTGTTTGCTCTTGGTTTTCTCGCAGTTGCCTTCCTTGTACCTATGTTTTTACTTCCACCTTCAGCTGTTGCCTTTTTAGAGATGTTCATTTCTCTTCTGCTGAATTTCCTACTGAGCTATGCATTATCGCAGTACCTGTAGTCTCTGAGAACATACGGTGTATCTATTTACAGTGTAGTGCTTTCATATTCCATTTCTTTGCATGTTGGTTCTTCCTGACTAGTCTCTTAAACATCAGCCTACTCTTCATCATAACTAAATTGCGTATATTAAGTAGCAGACAGTAAGGAGGCTTTAAGAAGGCTACTTGCAAGAGTGAACGGCGTCAGTTCTCCCAGTTAAATGGCTCGACAGAAGACGTGTGAACAACGGTTTTTATTTAGCAGTCTTGCACCGCCATTTTTTCCTCATATGGCCGGTTTTCGTTTTACAAATAATCCATACTGAGATCTATCCTCGAACTGATTAGCTCCACACATCTAACCAACTGACGAGTTACTTTGTGAAAAGCACACATTTGACAATGAGTTGTTTGTAAATGCGGAACCGGTCATACGCGAAAAAATGTAGGCGACTCCAGACTTGTAAAGCGGAGATGCTATTGATGAGTGCTCACGTAAAGTACCTAGCCTTGGCATCTTACCTTACTCTATATAAGGTGTATGTCCTCATTAGATTTTTTCATATGGTTTTTCATAAAGCACACGTGGTGTGGAAGGTCAGTAGAATCCAGGCAGCAACTGTTTCATAGGTTCTGGTTGCCTGTCTCATTTTACTGCACACAAAGAGGTTAGTTTATGGCGCGCGATGAAATGTAATGCGCAGGTGTGATTAATGGTCGTCTCTTTGAACAATCGCTATGAGGTTAAGGTGCTGCTATAAACTGTAATTTGTTTATGTCGATCAAAATCTAAACATTCATTTCTGCCAATTATGTCCTAATCTTGATGTTATCAAAGTATAATCCTCTTCCACTTATAGTATATGAAGGTCCAAAATATTTAGGGCCAAAATTATATATGTGTATACAAATGTAAAACTTTTGTCATTTTGAGAGCTCAAAAGCCGTAACTTACGACAAAAGAGAAAGATTTATAAAATTCACTTCAAGACAAAAAAAATTCACAACGAAAGAATTATTCTCATGGGGTGAAAATCGAGAAATGTGTTGTACGGGTACAGAGAAACAAATCGTTGCATTTTCAGAAAAATTGGATGATTTATCCAGTAGAAAGAGCTGCGTAAACTGAGCAAATCAATTACGCATTGGTCCACCTCTGTCCCTTATGAAAGCAGCTATTCGGCTTGGGACCGGCTGATAGAATTTGGTGCCATATTCCTCAGGAGGGCATCCAAGAAATCTGTGTCATTGGCGAGTAAGATCGTCAAAAACCCTGAGCTAGGTGGAAGGCACCAAGCCACCACTTGCCTGGACACAACCTTGTTGGCAAGTGGGAGCTGGATGCAAGCCGGGACTCGTGACACGCCGCCGCTGATCTGGGGTCCAGTGTGGTTGTTCACAGGCCCATGCCAGTAGCTGAGCTCCGTGTCGAAGTGTCAGAATTTGTGTTCGTGGAGTCCTAGTTGAAAGAGGTTTCTCAAGTCAGGAGAGCCTCAGCCGCCAAGTATGAAGAGAAGTAACGCCCGTTCGTCAAAAATTTGACGAATTCCTGTGTGGCGGTTTACGCGTGGGAATACACTTAGTCCCTGATAGTGAACATCAGCTGTGGACACAGCTGACCTACGCATCACGATCCGTAATGTCTGATATTCTATGACGGATTCATGCTTCGGTTGTCATGCCACATTCACAGCCGGTTAACTCGCAACGTACTGTCACGCTCAGTACACAACTGTCTGTAACAGACTGCGTAGATATCATGTCTACATTCTAACCACACCCAGCATCTAGCTGCGAAGTTCGGATGTCAACAAGGCATATCACACCCTCCCTGTGACTTCAGACAACCCAACTAATATCCCCAACGTTCACGAGTGACGTGCTTTATATTAATCAAGCAGTAAATACAATTTAGAATGGAGTTCTACTAAGTCCGAGTACCTAAAGATAAATGCGCTTTGGTTTGTTGACAGCACCAGACAGTGATCAGCTATCGTCGAAGCTGCAGCGCTTCATGGCGAGCCTAAGAAAGAGCCGCGGCTTCTACGGCAACCTAGCCGAGTCGCTGTGTTCCGACGAGAGCTTCGCTGAGACCAGAGACACGGCAGACTGCTGGAACGGCCAGCGCGTCGGAGAGTAAGTACCCTCCAGCAAACTGCACGCAACCGTGTCCCAGGGCAGGCTGTCGCTGGCTCTGAGAACATGGTGCCTTGCAGGCTCTCCTCCAACAGTGTGTGTGTGTGTGTGTGTGTGTGAGAGAGAGAGAGAGAGAGAGAGAGAGAGAGAGAGAGAGAGAGAGAGGGGAGGGAGAGATAGAGAGAGGGGGTGCGGGTGAGAGGGAGAGGGATTTATAGAGAGAGAGAGAGAGAGAGAGAGAGAGAGAGAGAGAGAGAGACAGAGACTGACAGACAGACACATAGAGCACCTACTGGAACACAAAGAAAGCTGTCGGAACGTTCAATTTGGGTCTGAGAGATGCCTTCTATTGACAGAACCAGTCAGTTACTGGCAGTAATCATACTTGATAATGAGAATAAATTCTCGAAATGTGTCGTGCTCAGCATGAAGAAATTGTAACTGGTGCGACGTTTTAGTATTTAAATCGCATAGTTTTTATCATTTGCAATATCTATTACTCACACATCCGTCCATTGTCTTATACATATTTTTCTTTTAGTCACTAAGTGCACGAACTGTCAGTCCATTGCACTGTTCCGCATACTGTCTCACCACAGCAGTACCATAAACTAGGATGAGACAGTATGAGGAACAGTTCAATTGACTATCGATCTGTCCACCTAGTGACCAATGGAATAATTGGTAATGGACGCATGAGTGACAGATGCTCTAACTCAGGGGTTCCCAGCAAAGTTTTCTCGAGGACCCCCTCATCAAGCATGGTTGGTACCTTGTCATATCACAGTATCAAGTACCTAAAAAAGCCAAATTAAGAGTCTTTTTATACGTTTTCTATTTTTGGTACTTAGAAAAAACATTGGCATATTCATTATTGAAAATATATCGAGCTTAAAACTGCTTATGCAGGAAGCGGCCAAAACAAAAAATCTGATGTCATATGAAATATATTTAATATATCTTTTATTCTAATAGCATCTCGCGGACCCCTCTGGCATAGCTCGCGGACCTCTGGGGCTCCGCGGACCATCTGTTGGGAACCACTGCTCTAACTGATAATCATTACTTCCTTTAGGCTATAAAAGCTTCCTTAACCTGAAGTAATGGTATCCGAGACTTGAAGGAAGAAGGAAGATCAGAATCGGAAGTTCCGTCAACGACGCGGGTGTTAGAGACGGAACGCAAGCTCGGATTACGAAAGGATGGGTAAGGACATCGGTCTTGTCAAAGGAACCATCTGGGAATTTGTCTTGAGCGCCTCAGGAAAATCACGGAAGCCCAAAATGTGTATGATTGGGCGGCGATTTGAAACGTCATCCCCCCTAACCAGTGTCTAGTGTGCTAACCACGGCGACACCTCCGTGACTCGAATCTGATGACTCGTTCGAAACTTTTTGTCGATAAATAAACATACATTACTGCGGCTTTTGCTTGTTTCGTGACACTGTTATTTGAAACTAAACTAAACTCCGCCCGAACAGGCCTTGGAAGGCCCAACGGTACCGACCGGCCGCCGCGTCATCCTCACCTCACAGGCGTCACTGGATGCGGACATGGAGGGGCGTGTGGTCAGGACACCGCTCTCCCGGCCGTATGTCAGTTTACGAGGCCAGAGCCGCTACTTCCCAATCAAGTAGCTCCTCAGTTTGCTTCGCAAGGGCTGAGTCGCTTGCCAAAGCGCTCGAGGGACCCATCCAAGAAGCTAGCCCAGCCCGACAGCGCTTAACTTCGGTGATCTAACGGGAACAGCTGTTACCACTGTGGCAAGCCGTTGGCTACACTGTTGTTTGAATAATGTGAAATGTTGCTGACCTCCAGCTGCAGTATTAACAGGGCATCCAATCTAGCGTATGGATCTCGTGAAACTAACACGAGACACAGCACATATTACTTTCATCTTAGTTGATTGACTATGTGAGAAGTGGAACAGTAATAACAAAATATTTTTCAGTTTATAATTGTTTAAAGAAATTAGCTCTTCACCAAGACATGAAGGTCCAAGGGATACCTACCACCGGCACGTCATGTGGATACGGCATGGAGGATCATGTGGTCAGCACACCACTCTCCCAGTTGTGTTGCAGACTTTCTAGACCCTGCAGCCGCTACTACTCGGTACAGTAGCTACACAGTTGGCATAATGAGCCTCAGTGCACCCTGTACTACTCCTTCCGAAGGAAAAATCCATGGCAGTACCAGGAATCGAACTCGTGTCCTCTGCATGGCAGCAATTAACACTGATCAGACAGAACATTATAACCACTTACCTCATACCCGGTATATCCACCTGAGCCGTGATGGACCCCACTTATGCGTTGGTTTAAACCTTGACTGTTACTCTGCATTTGGGTTCCCGCGGTTATGCTGCGGTTCTTCCTCTTTCTACGTATGGCAGCAGCGGCGTGTATCGATATTCGCACCTTGTAATATCTTTGGTCTGGTGCATATAGTTTCCGGCTGGCCGGTGTGCGGCAGTCGGTCGGTTGGTGTGAATCAGGCAGGAAATGTCCGCGCGACACAATGGACCGGGCCCGCTGCCGGTCCCTACGGTGTGTCGGAGTGTGTGCGAGCTGTTCCGATTGCTATTAGGTTCGTAGCTCAGCGACCCAGGACATCAAAGTTGAGTCGTGATTTCATTACCGAAGCCACTCTGTTCACATTGTGCCGTTGGTTTTCATGGTTGGCTGTTGGGGTATTCCCGTGAGCAACAGCGAGTGTTCGAGTTGGCAAAAGTTTGGCCACCATCCGGTGGAGTTTAACCGTATTTTGGTTATTTGAAGCCCAAGTATCCCAGCGGAATTTTCTGCCTTGTGGCCGTTAGCGTTACGGTTACCTGCCCTGGCCGCTGACGTAAAATTCAGGCAGTGTCTTTTCCTCGCCGTGTTATCGCTGTCCAACACGTGTGTGTAGTTTTGACAGCTTATATATACTTGGTTGTGGGCGGCTATACCTTTTATGTTTTGGCACTGGAGTTCCTTTTGTACTGGCCGGGTGGAAAGCAAGTCGTCTTGTGTGGAAAGCAAGTCGTCGGTGGGTCCGTTGACTGTCTCTTGGTTGGGTTGCCGGCGGATCGGGTATAGTTGGGCCGACTACCTGTCTCCCCTTAGCGAACGTTAATATTTCAAGTGCAGACCGACCCACGGAAACTTCTGAGCGCCGCTGGCTGCGCTGCCTTTTCTTATTGGTGTTTAATTGTGCATTTTAACGGCTCATAGCCGATGGTTTGAATTTGAATGCTTTTAGTTGGGTTTTAAATAATGGGCCTTCAGCCGTTTTAAAATTAAAACTTCCTTACTTGTCAAGTCTTATATTGTTTGGGCCTTAGCGTCATTTGAAATATTATTTAAGGATAAAACCTTGCACCACCTGCCTTTTGAAAATTTATTGTAGTTGTGTTTTAAATTATGGGCCTTCAGTCGTTTTAAAAGTGAAAGAGGCTGTGCTCTTAAGCCATAAGGTTGTGTGACATACTCAGTCGATAGTTAAGCTCGGAAATTTCTCTGTAATGTTTGGGTAAGTAAATAAAGTTATGTGTGTTCTAGTGCAACTGACAGCCGCTCATTTTGGCCCTCTTCCACAATTCCAACTACTTGTTCTGTCCTGTGGATTTAAACAGGCGGTTTCACCGACTTTGGCACGGATAACAGCGGCGAGGCATCGTGACACGGAAGCAATGTGGCCTTGGAAGGTCGTTGGAGGAGGAGGGTACACAAGTTGTCTAATTCCCGTAAAATCCGGGCTGGGGACTGTGGAGGTCTGACGCCAGGTTCAGTCACATTCCACAGGTGTACAATCGGGTTCAAATTTGGCGAGCTGAGTCGCCAGCACATCAGCTGGTTCTCGCCGCTGTCTTCCTCGAACCACTATCACACTCGCGGTCTTGTGACATGACGCATTATCTTGTTGAAAAATGCCACTGCCGTCGCATAAAATTACCGTCATGTAGGGGTGTACGTGGCCAGCAACCAGTCTACGATACTCCTTGGCCGTCACGGTGCCTTGCACGAGCTCCACTGGACCCGTGGATCCCCAAGTGATTGGCCCGTGGAGAATAACGCAGCCGCTCTCTCACACGATGAAGATGGTGTCGGGATTAATGAGACCATGGAATTGCGCTCTTCCACTGTGCCAAAATTCAGTGCCAACGGTCACGCGCGCATATCCAAGTGATTCCCGAAATGCATCTTTCCATTATCCACCGCAACCCTGAGTTTTTGAATGGTTTTCACATTAAAAGTCGTGTCTCACTGTCGAAAGCCAAAACTGGAAGTACAAACTCATTACAAAATTTTCTGTTCGGGCGCATCGGAAACTTAGCATTGAAAATGATATTTAGTTTACGAAAAGCGCTGTAGACCAGTTTCACTCTTCTATTTATTTTTTGAGGTAAGGTATTTTTGGCATAACTTGACAGAAGGAAGGGATAGGTTGGCAGGAAACCATCTGAGGAAACAAGAATTTTCGTAACGAGAAGCTGTGTGCCAAATAACTGTAAATGAATATCAAGGTTTGAGTACAATATGTCAAGTGTGTGCAATGGCAGTACTCACCCAGAAGATTTGAATGGATGTGAGTTGCAGTAGTTATCTGGAGATGGAGAGGCTTCCACAGGACAGAGTATCGTGGACAGCTGTGGCAAACGAGTCTTCAGACTAAAAACCACGAGGACATTTCTTTTCCTGTCCGTCCTGTTGTTCTCTTAATCAGCATTAAATACACAAAAGTCTTCACCCGTTTTTTTTGGCATATTTGTTAATTTGTATGCTGATGTTTTACGTGCGCTGATTATATGAAGGGCTTCCAATAAGGAATGCAACACACTTTTTGCCGACCAATTTCGGTTGCAAAAATGCGAGACTTGTGGGACATCGTGAAATATTCCGGCTTCAGTGCCCGTAGTTTCATGAAGTTCCGCTAGGTGGTGGCGCTCTACGTTGCCTTCAAAATGGAGTCTGTAACGGATGTGCCACCTAATAGAGAGATGTCATTGATTTTCTTTTTTGGTGGAAAATCAGAGCACTGCAGATATTCATGCCGTTTGCAGAACGTCTACGCAGACCTAGCACTGAACAAAAGCACGGTGAGTGGTTGGACGAGGCGTACGTCATCATAGCAAACAAGGTCATGCAAACTCGTCCGATCTCCCACGCGCTGGCCGGCCGCACACAGCTGTGGCTCCTGCAGTGCTGGAACGTGCGGACACTCTCATTCGAGGCGATCGACAGATCACAATCAAACGCCTAGCTGCGCAACTGGACGTCCCTGTTGGGACTGCTGACACACTCGTCCACCAGTTGGGGCACTCAAAGGTTTGTAATTCCTCGTCTACACTACAGCCCGGCTCTCGCACCTTCCTCCGACTTTCATCTGTTTGGTCCAATGAAGGATGCATTCCGCGGGAAACCGTACGCGGATGACGAGGAGGTCATTGATCTAGCAAGACGTTGGTTCCCACGTCGACCAGTAGGGTGGTATCGTGCGGGCATTCTGGGAGCCAGTAAGGCGGCGTAAGGTCTTCGCACTGAACGAAGATTATGTTGATCAATAGGATTTTGTGATCATAAGAGTGGAGAATAATATGGTGCTCTGGAAACCTAACCAACTGCTTTCAGAAGAGAAATGTCTCACATTACTTACTGAACAACCCTCGTACATTAACGGCGGCTTTTCATAGAAATTCTAAACTACCTTTATTATCATACTTCCTGGCAAATTAAAACTGTGCTGGACCAAAACTGGAAACGGAGATCTTTGTCTTTCGCGAGCAAGTTCTCTACCGAATGATCCATCCATCGCAGTCGTGACACGTTCTCGAATAGTTCACTTGATATATTGCTCGTCCGCGAACAGCAAAGTTCCCAATATCGAGTCCCGGTCCGGCACATACTTTTAATCCGTCACTAAGTTTCATATTAGCAGAGTAAAAATTCATCCTTGCTCTATTACGTTCTTCAACTGGTGTATGAAGTCTATCTCCAAGAGGTGTAAACTGTACAATATTATGGGAAAAACCTATGTTCCATTAGCACGTGTTCCTTATACTTTTTCTCATTCAAGCGATCTGATTGCTTGTATAAGGCTCCAGAAGTTGGTTTTTGTGATACAGAACTTCTTTGCCTGACAGCTCTTTCAACTCAGAATATTTCATTATTTGTGGAAGTTTAATGGAAGCTGTAGCATTTATGTTGATATTCTTTAGTACATTAACGTAGACGGAATCATCGCCTGAGCAGGTTAGTAGAATTTTCGTTGAAATTTAGTCCATTATTTGGTTTTGCTGTCACTCCAGTGGCTCTTTTATCTGCTGTTGAGAAAGTCAGTTGTCACGAGATGATGGCCTAAGAATCCTGTAAGTAGTTAGTGGTTAACTAAAAGCAGTCGCTGGGCAACGAGGCAAATGTAAATATTTAAACTTGTTTTTAGGATCCGATGAAAGACGCATTTATGAAAAACGCCAAAAGGTGATGAAAACTTTATTATACTGTAATTGGTTTCGACAGTTTGTGATATCTTGCAGTCCGCAGCTCGTGGTCGTGCGGTAGCGTTCTCACTTCCCGCGCCCGGATTCCGGGGTTCGATTCCCGGCAGGGATTTTCTCCGCCTCGTGATGACTGGGTGTTGTGTGAAGTCCTTAGGTTAGTTAGGTTTAAGTAGTTCTAAGTTCTAGGGGACTAATGACCATAGATGTTAAGTCCCATATACCCCCGCCGGCGAAACATTGCACTTGACAGTTCGCTTTTTGTCTAGTTAGGTTGGCTATACTGTAATAGCGATGTTGCAACAGCAGCCTCTATATACACAGCAGACGATACAGTTTTCCGTCCCGTCTCGTAAATGCAAGCGATTGAGCAATTACAATGTATATAAAAACTCGTTTTTAGTTTACTACAATGACAGGAAGTAAACAACCGTATAATATTGCATGTTAAAGCATAAAAATGCGCACCCTTTCGATAACGGAGCAAAGAAATACAAAAAAACAAGCATCTGACGACTGGTACTTTAAAATCAATAATGTACGTAGTTTACAAAATAAATAATAACCGAGATTGCAATAAATAACCAATATCAGAATTTTTTCACTCACCAATTTACAGCGATAATGGCGCAATTGCATCCAGCTCGCCATCGTCACTGTTGTCCGATTCATCGCTAAAACCGTCTTCAACGTCGTCATCGGCAAGACAAATCATTAATTGTTCATGGCCACTGATAATACCTTCTATTGTCTGTGCTGCTCGTATAAGCTTCTCGACGTGCTCTACTTTTTTTCTCCATGAGGCTGCATCCACAGTCACAAGAGATTCACGCAACAGCTTTTCCACCTCTGTTATTGTAAAGGACTTGTTGTTGTTCCTTACATACATTTTTACGTCACTCCATACTAACTCAATAGGGTTGAAATGGCAGTGATATGGTGGCAGCCTTATTACAGTATGACCCTGCTCCAAGGCAATTTCGTCTACTACGTATGTAGGTGTCGTAGGCTTATTTTCTTTAACAAGAGAATATAACAGAACCTTTGTCATACCCATATCCGCTGCAATATTTCGAGCCTGTAACCACTGCACCATAACTTCTTTCCGATCGTTTGTAGTTGGGGCTTTGTTCTGTATCACCGAATGATATGGAGCATTGTCCATTACAATTGTTGTAGGGACAGGAAATTGTTTTAAAAGGTTCCTGAACCACTCAACAAATCGTGTGTGATCCATATCTTCATGGTAATCACCAGTCTTTTTTTATGTAAAAACTAAAAGTGCGTCAGGGACAAAACCACTGGAGGAGCATGCATGGACCACAATTAATCTAGCTCCTCTTCCCGTCGGCTGATGGCCGCTACTGCTGGGTGTGTTATCCGTCCAACATTTACTGACAGCTTCCCCGGCATTAACCCACGTTTCGTCTAGCCAAATTATGGAATGAATGTCTCTGCCCACAATTTTGTGCAAGAAAATGCTACGAGCGGTAACAATATGTGCCCTCTCTAACAGTACTTTGCGTCCGTCTAGCGTTTTGTAACGGAAACCCATATTTTTTAGCACAATTTTTAGTGATGTTTTACCACTCCTGAAGAGTTCACTTTCTTTTAAAGAGATTAATAACTTAGCTACAGTCGGATACTCTTTTCTGCTGTAGTAAGCACAAACATGCCTACGAACTGCATCAGTCTGGAAAGAATCTAGATCTGTGATAGGACTACGCCGCTTTTTCTTCTTTCCCGGTGTTGATAAAAATGTATTATTTGATCCAGACAGCTCGGAATCATTACGGCTCACTTCAGTATCTTCCAAGTTTTGTAGTAATACTCCCTTACTTACTACCGTTCTTGCACTAATACCAAGAGTTTTCGACGTACGTTCCACCACTTTGTCGGCAGGAATTGATGGCTGTCCATGAATGCTTACGTAGTTTTTCTCCTGCTCGTAAAACTCACGAGTTTTGCGTAGCAACTCCAGTGCCTGGCTGTTTAGCGGCACCCGTCGACGCAAAGGATTGTCACTAGGTGAACGAAGTCTTTTCGGTGGCATTTTCCAAGTAAATAAACTCACAACGTAACAAAAGTCACAACGATATAGCACTCAGTACAACGAAAACACGCGGTAAACAACACACAACTCACGTTGTATACACATTTACTAAACAAAGCCGGCAACGCGGGAACTTTGACGTCACAGCACGTGAGTAACAGCAGTGCTCACTGCACTGTGATTGGCTGGGGCCCCACGCTGAACGCCTAGCGCCTATCGTTCTTCACTTGTGACTCTGTTACGCTGCCAACTTCATACGCAAACGTCAAGTGCAATGTTTCAGTGGCCCGGGTATAGTGCTCAGAGCCATTTGATATCTTGCAGACTTCACACCTGAAAATGGTGTATTCAATATGCCCTGTATTCTCAAATACACTGTAAGATGAAAAAAATGACGCACCGTGGTGGAGTAATACGAATTGGTCACAAATTGATAGTCATACAGATATCGATGGAAAATGCAAAACTGTAATATTTGGCGGCTGATAGATGAATAAAGGACATAGACTCTTTGCGAATTTCATTCTGTGTACTAACTTGGACAGTAATTGTATCTCTTAGACAGGCGCGTGAAGAATATTCTGAAAAGTCGTCATTTAAGAGAGTACGAGCAGTTGGGCTCAAAGAAGCCCGTTGGAGTAATCGGCGAATCGCACCACATTTGAATAGGAGCAATGCCACTATTCGACGCTGTTGGCAGGAATGGGTGAAACATGTCCAAACACAGTGTCAAGAAGGAAGCAGTCGTGGTAGAGAGATCCGGCCCTCAGCTGGAGAGATCCGGCGTGCAGCCGGTGCTCCAGTGACAGCAGGGACCACTAACAGGCGGCTCACAGGAACAGCGCTGAGCTCACGGCGCCCCTTACGCCGACTGCCATTGACCTCTCTACACGAACAAGCACGCTTGCCGTGGCGTCGGGCGCTGTCAGCCAAGAAGCTCATTGACTGGAGCAGAATTGTCTTTAGTAAGCAGTCCCGCTTCGAATTGAGCCCCTATGATCATGTATGACGTGTCTAGAAATGCGCCGCTCAGCGGCGGAGACGACTGTCGTCCGCCTTTGGACCGACGGCCAGGAGTAGGGTGCCATTTATTTCCATAGCAGGACCCCCTTTGGTTGTCAACCGCGGTATCCTTGCAGTACAGCGGTACATCGACGCTATTCGACGGCCCGTTTTGTTGTCCTTCATGGCAAGCCATTATGGGCTCATATTTCAGCAAGATAACGGCCGCCTGCACACGAAGAGATTATCTACTGCCTGTCTCCTTGCTTGCCAAACCCTACCTTGAGCGGAAAGATTTCCGGATCTCTCCCCATTTGAGAAAGTTCTGAGACTATGGGCGTGATCCAACCAGCTCGGAATTTTGACGATCTAGAGCCAACTGGACAGAATTTGGCACGAAATCCATCAAGAGGGCGTCCAACATCTCTTCGAGTTCGAGTCGCGGTCGGGCACACAGTTTTAATCTGCCAGGAATTTTCATATCAGTGCCCACTCCTCTGCAGAGTGAAAATCTCATTCTGGATCTCTTAATTAATGCACAACCGAATAACTGATGGCATAAGGGCCAGAGGTGGGCCGACGTTTTACTCATTTGCTCAGTTTGCAGTATCAGAAAAACTGTGTGATTTATTCAAGAGAGAGAGCTTCACAATCATTTGTTTGTGTACATCACATCTACCTATTTCCGTGCAATTCTGGTAATTCCTTCGTGTTCCGTCATTTTTCTCAGAGTGTATGTTACGTAACAAATTTCGCAATAATACGCCATTGATGTACACCACTTTAAGTCCACTAGCTCACTCCAGTAGTAGCAACGGTTGTCGTGTGTTGTAATTTAAATAAGAAAATTGCCAGTTCAGCAGAAACCGGTAATAATAGTGTAGTAAAAACGTGATGTAGATAGTTTTGTTCGTAAAATGGAATGATCGTATGGATGTATTGGTCGAAAGACCACATCTGGGCAGTTAGGCCTCCTAGTGCAAGTTTTTCTGTTTGATGCTACTTCGGCAAATTGCATGTCGATGATGAGATGAAAATGACGAACAGAAACAACTAGTCCACAAGGGCAGAAAATTTCTGACCCGGTCGGACATCGAACCCGGGACCCGAGGACCTAGCGGCAGCAACGATTAACATTAGACCACAGCATTCTGTGACAGGACATAATAATGATTTTGTTTTATTACTTTATGGTGCGCAGACTGTCTTTCTGTTTCATTCCAGTACTTCGGTGTAACGACTCAGAGGTGCAGCTGCCTCTATTCCCTGTAGCCCGCCCCTTGTCGGACTCCGATGTATGTGTGTGCTTGCAGGTATACAAAGACGGTTGTGGTATCTAGTCTGATCGCCCAGAAGTACAATCCAGAGCTGGAGTGGGTTCCAGTCACGCCCGACTCGCGCATTGCGGAGCTCAGCGACCAGCTGCGACACTTAAAGCAGGTAATGTAAGGCATTGCGCACCGCAATAGGTAATGTGCAGATTACGCCACAGAAAACTCTAAAAGAAGAAACAGACCTGACAGCCTCAATAAAATTCTTCTGAGTTTGAAACTGCACTGCCAACTACAAAATTCAAACGCTTCGGCGACTATTGCAAGACGCCTTCCTCAGGTTGTATTGCTAACTGCGACGTATACGTACAGCAGACTTCACACCATCCACAGTACGATGGACATCAGAATGGTATTTCATTACAGTTGCTGAAGTTGTGGACATTGGAGGACGTGAAATTCTATTTCCTTTCCTTTTTTGCACATTAAAATGCCTTGCAACAAAACATATCCATAAATGGTGTACGGGCTTTTTTTCTGTAAAACTGAAGCATGATGACTTAGTATGAAATCTACGAGTTGGTGAAAGGTATAATGCGGAAACGCTGTATCAAATATACACTGAAGCGCCAAAGAAGCTGCTACAGGCATGCGGATCGAATACAGAGATATGTAAACAGGCAGAATACTGCGCTGTGGTCGGCAACGCCTGTATAAGACAAGTGTCTGGCGCAGTTGTTAGATCGGTTACTGCTGCAATAGTGGCAGGTTATCAAGATTTAACTGAGTTTGAACGTGGTGTCATAGTTGGTGCCCGAGCGATGGGAGACAGCATCTCTGAGGCAGCGTTGAAGTGGGGAATTTCAACTCCGACAATTTAAAGGGTTTACCGTGAATATCAGGAATCCGGTAAAATATCAGATCTCCGACATTGCTGCAGCCGGAAAAAAATCCTGCAAGAACGGGACCAACGACGACTGAACAGAATCATACAACGTAACAGAAATGCAACACTTCCACAAATTGCTGCACATTTAAGTGCTGGGTCATCAACAGTTATCAGAGAGCGTACCATACAACGAAACATTTTCGATATGGGCTTTCCGAACCGAAGGCACAGTCGTGTCCCTTCGTGACTGCACGATCTGAATGATCCCTGGACGTCGGCCCTGGTTGTACTGTGCAACTTCCCTTTTATGGGTGCTATGAATGTTTGCCCTGACCCTACGACAGCTATCCTTGATTATTTAAGGACTAATATCATTGGGCAATAAATCATGTATGGACCAGATATTTGATAAAAGGGGAATTAATGGGGTAGGCAAACATGAGAGAAGGATAGGTAACTCTGTGCGCCTCATGTGTGGCGGTATTAAAGGCTATATTCAGCCATGGTAAGGGAAGATTCCATTTAGTTTGAGCCCGAGAATGGAAAACAATCAGAGAAGACTTCAGTTTACGAGTAAGACGCCTCAAGAATGAATGATGGGTAAGAAAGTGTCGTGGTGATGTGTTTAACCCGTGATCGGAAACAGAAGTTCCGAAACTCCCTTGCGCATCGTCGCTATCTTTCAGAAGACCGAAGCAAGAGGAAATCTTAGTCAAAGCCTAATACTTTGCCTTGCAGTAATACCGCTATTCGGAAGCAACCAGCTGAACTGAATAAACCCATCAGCCACCACAGATATACAGGATGAAAAGTATTTAAACCGACAAACTCTCGAAGGTTGTAGGGGACATCAAAACAAATATTTTTCCCTAATGTCATTTTTTCCTATGAGGAATATTTAAACCGGCAGAGGCGGCAAATTAACTAAACCAACAAACTTTTTTTTTTTTTTGTAATCCAGAGACAACACATTAACACAACTCAATTTCAGTTACAGTAGATGTTCAAAAATGCCTCCATTGATACGTAAACAAAGTTTACACCGTCGGATCATGTTCTGTCTGACACGGGCAAAAACCCCAGGAGGATCCTGAATTGTTCCTACTGGTGCTACTATCCGGGCAACCAAGTCCTCTTCTGATGCAACACGAGTTGCGTAAACAAGGTTGCACATCTCTCCCCACACAAAAAAGTCCAGAGGGGACATACCTGGGGATCGAGCAGGCCATGGTACAGGACCACCTCTGCCAATCCACGTTCCTGGGAACCGTCGGTCCAGGAATCGACGCACACGACGTCTGAAGTGTCCGTCATGTTGGAACAACTTGCGTTGTATTGTAGGGAGCGGAACGTCTTCCAGCAATTCTGGCAATGCTCTGGAGAGAAAATTGTAATAGTGCCTTCCATTTAATGGCCTAGGTAGCAGATATGGCCAATTAAACGGTCCCCAACAACACCGACCCATACATTTACGAATAACCGCACATGATGAGCGCTAGTAACTGTGGCATGCGGGTTATCCTCACTCCATACATGAGAATTGTGCATCTTGAAGACTCCATCGCGCCCGAGCGTTTCTTCATCGGTAAACAACACAGAGGATGGAAATGTAGGATGCATTTCACACTGTTCCAGGTGCCACTGCGAAAACTGTGCTCTGGGTGGATAATCAACTGGTTCCAGGTTGTGGGTACGCTGTAAGTGAAATGGACGTAACAATTGCTCTCGAAGGAGTGTTCTTAAATTCGTCTGATTCGCCCCCATGTTACGTGCAATTGCACTCTTGCTGATTGAAGGATCCCTCTCCACATGCTGGAAGACGGCTTCCTCAAATTGTTGCGTTCTTACCGTGCAACGGCGTCCCTGTCCAGGTAATCTGCTAAATGCTGCTGTGTACCAACGTCTGCGTGAGACCGGGTAAAAGGTCGTATGATGCGGGATACAGCGATTAGGATACTGTTGTTGATAAACCCGCTGTGCAGCCCGTCCGTTGTGGTGCGCTACGTAGAACGCACCAACCGCATCAGTGTACTCATTCCACGGTCTACCGCTCCATTAGTAAACAAAGACAGTGCACTGCTAACTGGTGGACAACAGTTGCTTACAACTGAAGAGCGTAATACGCCCTCTAACAACTGAAGATTCTAATACGGTGTCTAAAAACTGAAGAGCGTAATACGGCCTCTACCAGTTTAAATAATCCTCATAGGAAAAAATGATATTAGGGAAAAATATTTATTTTGATGTCTCCTACAGCCTCCCAGACTTTTTCGGTTTAAATACTTTTCACCCTGCTGCCCATCTGGGATCTGCGGGACAGACATAATCAATAAAACGACGCTGCTTGGGAACCTCTGAGTGGACTGAAGCAACTCCATATGCCCATCGGAACTCGGCTTAGCCACCTTGCATTCCCGACACTAACCCTTTGTCGAATATCACGATACAGAGTCGGCAAAGTTAGGGACTCACAGATCTTGTGGCTGGTTTTATATACCCCAGATGGCACCCCACAACAGAATTTTGATAATATTTGAAAACATCCGGAACGAAAGCCGCAGGCAGACATTTTAAGATCATAATCCCAGGGACCGCGACGGCAGAGGATGTCCTTCTCTAGTTCATACTCAGGTACTTGATGACCCACTCTCAATTGCTCCCTACTTGGGATCCTGTTCTTGTTGCGCAGAGTCAGCAAACAATACTGGAATCGTGGAAAGCACTGAATTAAGAAGACCTACCACCTCCTACACTTCGCACATTCTGCACAAGGTATCCACTACAACGTTATCGCACCTCCTAAAGTGGCACACGTTGAAATGGAAGCCAACCTCGCATTACGCCCAGTTTTATGCAGACGAGCCAGAACCCAACTAAGGGCCTTGTGAATTCCCGGTGCCGGCTGGTTCTAGTGCCGTGTGGTTCTAGGCGTTTCAATCTGGAACCGCGCAACCGCTACGGTCGCAGGTTCGAATCCTGCCTCGGGCATTGATGTGTGTGATGTCTTTAGGTTAGTTAGGTTTAAGTAGCTCTAAGTTCTAGGGGACTGAAGACCTCAGATGTTAAGTTCCATAGTGCTCAGAGCCATCTGAACCTTTTTTTTTTTTTGAATTCCCGGTGTTCAAGGTAGTACGCGAAGAGGACAGTCAGAGCTTCCAACTGATAAGCAGAGTATCTCTTCTCAGCTGGAGACGGGCACATACAGATACAGGCTTGGAGCTCTGCTCTCCACGTTGCTCCTGATGGAACACGGCGTCAAACCCTGAGTTAGAAGCGTCGGTCTGGACCACGAAGGGTTGGCTGAAGTCAGGAACCGCGAGACCATGGTAATTACTCAAAACGATCTTGAGAAAATCAAACACAGCCTGCTCTCCCTTCTTTCGCGACAGATTTAACAAAGAAAACTTCAGAAGAAATTTTCGGAAGAAGTCAGACATTTCAATGACACAGGCTACCGCTTTCTTAGTCTTAAGAGGGCAGAAACTAAATGCTCTGGTCCTAGACTGAACAATCCTGACCCCCTCAGCCGAGACTAAATGACCGAGAAAAGATACCTCACTACGAGCTAAGGTAACATTAGACGGTTTAACAGGGCCACTTGCCAAAGACGCTCCAAATCACGTCGCAAGTGCTCCGAATGCTCGGAGAAGGTGGCACTGTAAATGACAGCATCCTCCTTGAAGTTATACAAACGCTGGAACTTCAGATCTCCGATCATAGAATCGAGTAACCTTAGAAAGAACTGCCGCTCGGTAGAAAGGCCGAAGGGCACTTGCTTAAATTCATGTCAGTTCCAGCTAGTGCAAAAGGCAGTGGCCGACTTGAATTATTCGGCAAAGGGGAGCTGGTAATGTGCTTGGTTAAAATCGAAAACGGAAAAATAGTGGTCCATGGAAAACCATGGGAAACAACCGTCTAGACAGAGTGGGACAGACGCCAAGATTAGTTTACTATTAATGATGCGATAGTCCAAAATGGGTCAGCCCCCCCCCCCCCCCCCCCAATTATTATTAGGCACCAAAAATTGTCGATGATGCATACCGCGAGGTGGACGGCCTTATAACCCCCTCAAAAAGCATTTTATATACCAACTCAGAAATACCTGCATCCTACACTATGTGATCATAATTATCCGAACACCCCCAAAAACATACGTTTTACATATTAGGTACATTGTACTGCCACCTACTGCCCGGTACTTCATATCAGCGACCTCAGTAGTCATTAGACATTGTGAGAGAGCCGAATAGAGCTCTCCGCGGAACTCAGGGATTTCGAACGTGGTCAGGTGATTGGGTGTCACTTGTGTCATACGTTTGTACGCGACATTTACACACTCCTCAACATTCCTAGGTCCACTTTTTCCGATGTGATAGTGAAGTGGAAACGTGAAGGGACACACACGGCACCAAAGCTTACAGGCCGACTTCGTCTGTTGACTGACAGAGACCACCGACAATTGAAGAGGGTCGTAATGTGTAATAGGCAGACATCTGCCAAGCTAATCACGCAGGAATTTCGAACTGCATTAGGATCCACTGCAAGTACTACGTATAACAGTTAGGCGGGAGGTAAAACTAGGAGATCATGGTCGAGCGGCTGCTCGTAAGCCACACATCATTCCGGTATATGCCGCTTGCTGTAAAGAGCGTAAACACTAAGCGTTTAAACAGGGGAAAAACGTTGTGTGGAGTGACGAATCGCGGTACACAATCTGGCGATTCGATGGTAGGGTGTGGGTATGGCGAATGCACGGTGAACATCATCTGCCAGCGTGTGTAGTGCCAACAGTAAAATTCGGAGGCGGTGGTGTTATGGTGTGGTCGTGTTCTTATGGAGAGGGCTTGCCCCCTTGTTGTTTTGCGTGGCACTACCACAGCACAGGCCTACACTGATGTTTTAAACACCTTCTTGCTTCCCATTGTTGAAGAGCAATTCGGGAATGGCGATTGCATCTTTCAACACGGTAAAGCACCTTTTCATAATGCACGGCCTGTGGCGGAGTGGTTACACGACAGTAACATCCCTGTAATGGACTGGCCTGACCTGAATCCTATAGAACACCTTCGGGATGTTTCGGAACTCCGACTTCATGCCATGCCTCACCGACCGACAACGATACCTCTTCTCAGTGCAACACTCCGTGAAGAATGGGCTACCATTCCCCAAGAAATCTTCCAGCACCTGATTGAAAGTATGCCTGCGAGAGTATCAGTAAGGCTAAGGGTGGGCCAACACAATACTGAATTCCAGCATTACCGATGGAGGGCGCCACGAACTTGTAAGTCATTTTCGGCCAGGTGTCCGGATACTTTTGATCACATAGTGTAAGGTGGAGACAGTTGTGAAGGTGACTGCCTGACTGGAAGACGGTCGGAATGCAAAACCCCATATTCAGTACGACGTCACGCCCGGTTCATCCTACGGTCGCAGGTTCGAATCCTGCCTCAGGCATGGATGTGTGTGATGTCCTTAGGTTAGTTAGGTTTAAATAGGACTGATGACCTGAGATGTTAAGTCCCATAGTGCTCAGAGCCATTTGAACCATTTTGAACCCGGTTCATCTGTCAATACTTCCGAGATCCATCAACATTTGAATGAGAACCTGTCTGATCACGAGGTAAGTGTGGAACTTCGAACGCTGCGGCAGTAACGCTGGTATTACAAAGACCTGCCCTCCTAGAATGGAGTCAAGTGAAATTTCACCTCAAGATGAAATCCAAAATAAAATTTCCCATGGGCATAATCGAAAACCAATCTCACTTTGTTTACGAAATCATACCTGAAGTGGTCGGTGCTTAAACCCTCCGCCACCGACACCTTTATGGACCAAGAAAATTCACGGAAGTGACAAGAAATGCACATGGATCCTACCAAAGGAACAGCTTGACCATTAACAGTTCTACAAGTTCTAGCTAAAGGCTTTACATTGAGGAAAATAGGAATGATCCATTATCGGGAGTACCAGCGACTCATTAAGGGAAGACTGCTGCCGGAATCCAGTAGCGCACAGGGCAGCTCATGACTGATGTACACGCACACAAACGGGAGAGGATTGTAGGACACCGTTTTTATGACTTCAGCTGGCGAAACGCCTTTTCCTTTGACCTCACACTGACGAGCAAACGTTCTCCCAAGGTAGATGTTACCGCTGTGGTTGGCGAGAGCAATCTTGCTAGCGGAAACGGCACCCGAGGTGTGATTGGCCTAAGACTGAGATAAAGCCTCCTCACAGCCTCTCCTTTGATCAGCTTGTTTAACCCCTTCGCAAGAGTGATTAAACTATCCAAGTCACGATAGGTAGTCAGTCTCTCCACAAACAAGACCTTGGAACGGTATTCTGGTTTAGTCTCTTGCTAAATGACGGCAACGATATCATGCTCAGCTAGCTACATATCACAGGCCAAGTTAATTTGTTCTCATAAGGTAACGGTAAACCACGGAAATTTAACCAATTCCTGTTGGGTATGGACAGCAAGGTATTCTATCCCTTGCAACACATTCAAGAGTAGATTAGGTAATTTAGCAAAACTGGACTGCGGGTTCTCTATATCAGTTCTTCTGGGCTCCGGAGAAATTTTTCATTTTCGGTAACCACCAGATTTTCCAATTCACCAAGCCGCTGATCACTCTTCCACTCTTAGCCATTCAGAATATCATGCAAATTTAGGCCCTATCCCTATTAGGTAGCTGGTCAACCTTAGCTTTGAACTGCGAATGGGTGATTACCGAAGCGAGGTGTTCAACTCTAAGCAACCTGTGCATAATTTGCGCCTGCATGCAGTGGAACTGAACGCCTAATGGGGCACTAAATCGAAAACTATAATGTCTGCTCTATCTCTAACAGGAAAGTGACGCGGTGCTGCATTGCCACGCTCTCCTGACAAACACGCTGTGTCATCAGCTGCACCGAAGTCCCTACAGCTGAGCGAAGACGCGCCGGGTGCTCTGCGAGATATCCATCGTCTGCCAATCCTTGGATTTTATTCTCGTATCTCAACTGGTCATTGCGAAGACAGTTCACTCTTACCCTGACTCGATGTTCCATAACAGATGAATACACCTGAATCCCAAAGCGAAAAACCAGCAGATTGTTTCTGGAAGTTGGACTGAATTATACTGATCATATCACAACCACGCTGCGCTGTGCTACCAGAATGGTACACTGGTACACATAGCTGATGCAAGGTTGCCTGATGGTGAAAGGACTGGGCAAATTAAGGATTCGTGTCACTCCTCGGGGAAAATAGTGTTACCAATTAGGTCAACAGGACCTTGACACACTGACACAAAACTATCGAATTGGTAAAAAAAATTGAAGATTAATTACTGATAATCGGTCAACAGTGTCATCAAATACTTCAGAGAGATGAAATAACAACAACAAAAAATGTTGCGTTAATTCAAATACTTGCTCTCAACTCTCCAAAAGTCATACATAGGAATATGAAGTGAGAAAGTTTAAATTGACAACAAATGTTATTATCCAAAGATGTACAAATTTTGTGCGGCAAAGGTTAGAGCAAATTTCAATAAGAGAAGCATGATAATATTTCACTAATGGAAGTTACGTAACAATTTCTTCACAGGTTCTAAGGAAGTTTTCAAAGCGGGCAGGCCACAAACATGTTTAGAATGCGTGTAATTAAAATACATAAAATAATTCAGGTTTCCCTAAAAAGAAGTTCATTAAAACGAAAACAAAGCTGTTCTATATGAAACCACCACACTCGGGCATTGTGGTCCAGCCAGACGGACCAAAGTTACAAAGGGCAGGCCCGATATGCTGCTCACCACACTCTTTTTTTTTCCAGCCAGCCAGTGGGAAGACGCCCCAAGGCACAGAAACACAATGATATCCTGATGAACAGAGAAGTAGTTTTTTAATGAAAGCCACGCAGAGTGGCCGCGCGGTTTGAGGCGCCATGTCACAGATTTCGCGGCCCCTTCGGCCGGAGGTTCTGTCCTCCCTCGGGCCTTTGTGTGAGTGTTGTTATTAGTACAAGTTAGTTTAAGTTCGTTTCAGTAGTATGTAAGACTAAGGCCTATGACCTCAGCAGATTGGTCCCTTAGGACTTCACACGTTTGAATATTTTAAGTAAAAACTGATTACACACTGGCAGCGTAGGCAAAATAGTTGTGAAAAGTCGACAAAAGGTAAGGTAACTGGCAACGCGCTCCTCAGATCGCCTGGCTAGACGCAGCAACAAGAAACGACAATAACAACTAATACTACTACTACAAGAGGTTGAACCTAGTCTCATAAAGAAGCAGCAGAACTCAAACACGCGTAGGAAGCAAACCAGTCACAATTATCACACTCACAGCGGGAAACAAAATCAGTTTTTACGTATGCTGCGTGGTCCCGGCACCGAAGCAACGGACTAGAAGTAGCCCACCCAGCATACAATGTGGAAAAATTTGGAGATGCCCGAACATGTGTGGATCACAACGATGCATCGCTCGTCTCCAGAACTGGTCGGCCAAAGGAATATTGTGTACACTCCCGTTTCCGGTGCACTTCCCTGAGTCCGGAAGATGCTCAGCCAGACTAACTTGGAACTCACAGGGCGGGGCGGCAGAACACACAGCCACGTTGCCTCGCCGACCCGTGCTGTGTTCCTGACCCCCGCTTCCGAAATCCGCCTCGACGGCATTCGCGGCAAACGCTCCGCCACCCCTTCACACCAAAGAGTTTGTTTCAGGAGGCTTGGCGTGAGTTAACTATCGCGCAATTGTTCACTCTTCTTTTACACTCCTAACTCTGCCAAGGACATAGACGCATTTTTGTGCTATGGTAGGAACATTTTTCATTCTGTTAATACTGTTTCTTGTAGTTCCAAGAACTTAATCACGAATATGTGATTACATGTTTTCCCAGATATGTTTATCCGTTGTCATGACATTAAAACTTACAAATTTAATTTTTGAAATACTGTGAAATGTCTTGGGAGTCAACTGAAAATGGCTTTTCAGTAATGTTGTACAACAAGAAATATGTTTGTGCAGGCACACTGAGGGCATGCATAGTTTAAACGATCTTATGTGCTCAGTTTTATGAAGTGGCGTCAAATCAAGTATCATACAGAGAAAATAAAACTTCTGGAAGTTAATTGTACACAGAAAATTTGAGTGTTTGAATCTTTCGAACATAATTTTCGATTGACAGCTAACTAAACACTATGACATTCTTACTAGAGGGCTTAATTCCCAGCAAAATTGTTCTTAGAGTACGTACCTGAGAAATGTGAAGGTTTGGATCCTGCAGCTTTAATATGCCATAAAGTTGTTCGACAAGCATTCAGATAAAACCGTCATGAAGCACTGAATTAGTTGTGGCCATTTTCCGCACCCATTGCGTATGTAATACACATTTTACAAATTCAAACTCTTTTTTTGTCCATGCAATATAATATTTTCCAGATGAGTTTCCCCTATTAGATCCAACTTCACTGAATTTTTTTAGTTGCTTGTCGGTTCTGTCAAAATCTGCATTCCTCTCACTGGATCATAGTTTAGAGAACGCTTCTCCACTTCACTTAAGAAAATTCAGGATGTATTCCAGTAGAGTTAATTCTCTCTTCTTGATTCCAAACTTTCTTTTTCGTTAACTAAATTTTGTGGAAGAATTTCAAATTTATAGTGCAAAAACTGAAACAGGCATTATACTCGGTTGCACCGCAGCAGTACCCTAGGAATTCTGCTTTTCACAGAGTAAACCTCCGACGATGGTCACAAAGTTACAGTCCACAGGGCATTGTAGAAAACGGGAGTCGGAAATATGGGGTCCGTGTATTCACACGGACCTCATATTTCCGACTCCCGTTTGCGACTTGCCGATGCCATCAATTACAAATAAAATGGTGACAGAACCTTGTGGTTAGATCTTCAAACAATGAAAATATGTTGCTAGTTGCACAAATCACAATTCATGTCACACAAAGTCGCAGTCGTCTTATGGTTCTGTTGTACACATGAACCCCTTGGCGCACACAGACGGGTAGACAAAAAAATTGCAACAAAACCATTCGCTTTGGTAGACCTGCGATCGGCACTTGTTACAGAATGCAGCGTGAAGGCTGTAGCCTGTACTGTCCACTTGCCCCGTTTCGTGGCTGATGTCTTCCCCCGTACATCAACTGTCCATGGTACAAGGCCAGAACAACTCGCAGTATCTTCAGAAATATAGTGGTAAATTCCAGTTGATGTGACGGTGCACGCATATCCTGCATGTCAACTCTACTTAATACATCTGGTATATCATCTAGTGCCACAAAAGAGTTCATAACCTTGCACATAGTCTACAGGTCGTGGTTCATTTGGGGGTGATCGGCTGAAAGCCTCCACTTCTAACCATTTCTTGACGGATTGCGTGGCGAACTGCCACTGTTCTCCAAAATGCGTATCATAATGTTGTTATGTAGGTAATCATAATGTTCTGACCGGTAAGTGCAGTCGATAACCTCGAAAATAAATATATGTGAGTGATAAATGATGTGAACTGGGAGAGCGGGCAGGGGTCACACGTTACTTTTTCCGTGAGATCCCATGCAACTACGTGCCCAGACTTTGTGGTTGTGGATTTTTGTGATCTCTCCAATTTGCTTACGGTGAATGATGGGGTGGTTACTTTCATGACACAATGGCTATTTCCCGTCATTGGTTAATGGATGAAGCTAAGGAAATTTATTAAATGTATAGTAAAAGCCATACGATAATGAAGATACTGTGCTTGACAATTGCTAAAAAGCGACTGACACTTGCCGAGAAACAATTGCCAGTTGCTACGGAACAACCAACAATTCCTACAGAATATCCCACTAACAGAACTAAAAGGAAATGTAGAGGTCAGGACGTGTTAATTGCAGCGAAGCCTGTATACGAACGCTCTCTGTGCACTCGACGCTTCGTGCAGTACGGCGTTTGATGAAAGTGGTTGTGGTACCGATTAGTGCGACACTGAATTTGGTACAGCAACAGGAACAAATCTGCAAGACATCATGTGAGTGCTTACGATCGTGGACGAGCAGGCGGACGCTTCGAAGCCGGTCCAAGTGTCACTGCTGTGGCCACAGTAATGCGTCACAAACAACTCTGTAGGACGAACATCCTCAACTGAGCATTATACCAGAGGTTGACAATACCGCCACAGTTTTAAGGTTCTTTTATTATTATAAATATTCATTTGCTGCCAGTTACTATGATATATATCTTCGATATGCTGGTGTACTATGCGCGTGTTAGGCGGCTATGGTGTTATGCCCATCTTCAGGTGTGTCCACTCGGAGTCACTGAAAATATCGCTAAAGTTGTAAGGTTCTTTTATTTAGGGTACGATCGGTTTCGGGCTCTTATATGCCCATCTTCAGGTGTCGTAACTTGTTTCTATCTCTGGAATAATACGTTTTTTTCAAAAGTGCCACCTCGACATTTAAAAAAGTCAGTGACGGTGGAAACGCTATGCGAAAGTATACCGACCGTTGTGGACGGATGCACTGCAAGAAGGCCGATACGTAGCCCTAGTGACGAAAAGGGACAAACATTTAGGCACATGGCTGCAGACCTTGGAAGCGCTACTAGGACTGATGTCTGTGCCACAACGATTTAGTGCTTCGTTGCGATTAAATCAGGCTGGTTTGTATGCTAGATGCCTGTTAAGTGCATCCGACTTCAATCACGCCATCGTCGAGAAGGAACGATTTGGGAGAGAGAGAGCACGTTAATTGGGGTCATCAACGGTGGTTCAGAGTGATGTTCTCCGACGAAACTGTGGCAAGTGATTGTGGCCACCAGTCAGTGTGGAGAGAGAGGGGGACAGGTTGCACATCGCAGAATGCCTTTGCGACAGGTACCGTTACACAATAGTGGTACTGCCAGGAGATTATTCTGGATCATCTCTATCCATTTAGGGGTGCGATAGGTCCCGACTTTCTGTTTATGGACAATAATGCTAGTCCACGTAGGACCGCAGACATGTCGGACACATGGAAAGTGAAGATATTGATCGTATAGAATGGCCTGGGTACTCCATGGACCTAAATCCTATAGAGGATGTTGAGAAATACCTCTGCCAAGAGCATCCCAGTCGAACACCCCTCCTCGAACTGCTCAAGAACTGAGAACCGCTTTGAGAGAAGAGCGGGACAATATCGCCCAAGGGCTCCTCAACAGTTCGGTAGCCAGCGTGAGTAACAGGTTCAAAATGTGCCTTAATGCCCGAGTAGAGTCCGATATCAAACTTTATGTTGGGAGTCTGACCTGTGTCAAACATGAAAGTTATTTTTGTCTGTTATCCTCTTTCCCATGTGGTAAAATCTCTACCATTTTTCGTTTTAAATATGCAACTCGTCCTCTATTTCTTACGTAGCGTGTTTCATGTATTGATTATTCTGTCCAACAATGTCTCCTTTCCGTAGGAACTGTCAAGAAGTGTACTCTGTAGGTATGATGAGTTGTTATAGGTGAATGGGACGGTGTGGGTGCTGTAGTTGTCAACGCTGTGGTACGGATCACTGTACTGAGTGCACTTGGATATGAATCAGTGTTGGGTGTGTATTGTAGTATGGATGAAAATGAGTGAAACAGTATTGTGATACAGTTACCAAGCCTTTTCACTTTGAGCAGCATCGATACTGACGTCCACATTAGGTGTACATATCACCGCCAACAGCTGTCGAAAGTCTTACCTAACACCACCATCACCACCCTCCACTCATCCCCAACTTGTCTGTTCACAAGACAATACCTATAATCTCTACTCGACTTCGGTATCACCCCTGAAAGATTTCTGCGCTTAGAGTTTTGTAGTCTTAACTAAAAGTTTGTTCCAAATACAACGAAACGTTTAAGTTCCATGATCACATTTTAGGCACTAGAAGTTGGAATTAATCAGTCAGAACATATGTGAAGGCACTGCTTTCACTCAGTACTGTTTTTTAAACTAAATACTGCCAGACGATATTTTGCAGCTACTGCAATTTCTCTCTTTTTCGTTCTGTTTGCAGGGTTCTTCACCATCAGAAACAGATCATCATGAAACTACCGGGCGTTCGTTTTAACCTCAGATAGCTCAATATCTCGTGAACGACGCATCATACAAGCAATATGTTGTAGTGTATGTGTGTCTCTACCACTACTGGCTACTTCCCAAGCACCTCTCCTGCGTGGGGGGAGGGGGGGCCGATCAGTTTCTATTTTCCAACGGGAACTCCCATCTTTACTGCATATTCGGATCCTACGCCAAAAAATACGTACTGTTTACTCAAACCATTGTTTTCCATTCGGGATAGATTGCGCTGTAATTGATAAATACAAAGTGTGACTGTCGTTGCAATTAAGAACTGACGCATCAGATTCCACAAATCATTTACTACCTAAATGTAAACATTTGTGTTCTAACAATTAATATTTATGCTATGCATTTACTTTAATTTTGGGAAATTTGATTGATGGTGCCATATTGTTAGCCGTTTCAATATCTGGATAGCTTTTCACTATCGCTTCATGGACATATTATCTTATTACAATGGTCGTGGTTTGTATTTCACCTTTCTTCTTCTTCTGTAGTGGTCAATCCAAGGATTGGTTTGCAACAGCTACAATGGCAGCTTGTCTCCATTCTGTGCGTCTTTCAGCTTTTCTCTTCGTCTCTTCATACGTGTTACATCCCACATCTTTCACGATTTGATCCACGTACCTGAGTCGTGGTCGTCCTCTTGGTCTTTTTCCCTCCAAATATCCCTCTATGTTTGTGTTCAGGAGCCCTTTATGTCTTAATAGATGGCCTGTAAATTGCACTCCTCTTTTTACAATGAATCTCCAGAGGCTTCTCTTCTCACCTGCTCTTTCCAGAACCACTTGTCGATACACGTTATTTTGAGAATGCGTCTATAGCACCACATTTCAAAAGAATTTAGCTTCTCGTCTTCCTCTGTCCCGAGAGTCCATGTTTCACACCCATAGCATGCCACACTCCACAGATATGATTTCAAAAATCTTTTCCTGATTTCAAGGCTCATGCTCTTGGATGTTAATTTGTTTTTTTTCTGGTTAAAAGCAGCCCTTGCTTGGGCTATTCTACTTCTCACTTCTGCCTTGCTCCTTCCATCCCTGGAAATATTACTGCCCAGATAAGTAAATTTATCAACTTGTTCAAGCAGTTCATTGCCTACATGAACTTGGACTTTCACTTGATCGTCTTTGTCGCATGCCATTACTTTTGTTTTTGCTTTATTAATTCTCATATTGTATTCTTCACCAATAACTTTATCCATTCTATTCAGTAGGATTACAAGATCTTCTTCACTTTCAGCCAGGACAGCTATATCATCGGCATAGCGTTTCATATCTATTCGTTGGCCATGATTACTACACCTGTCTGTGAATTTTCCCTTACTTTTTTCAGCGCCTCTTGAATGTATTTCACCTGCCGGCGCGAAATTAACGGTGGTTGGGTGGAAAGACATATCGAAGTCAGCCACTGCGGTAACGTTGTTCGACAATGGCCACCGAAATAAAGCATTCCTATTCTTTGCGGACTCACCACAGTCAATCCTTTAGAGAACAAAAAGCTACGTTACCGGTCAATTAGTTTATTTGTCAGAAATCTCGATGTCTATATCTAGTATTTTACTGTACAATCACAATTGCAACTCTGTGTTCTAACAGTTGATACTAATGTTGAAACGTTACTTGAAAGGTTTACATTTACCTTGTAAATGGTATGTAGAATCAAATGCTTCAGATTGTAATTGCAAAAAGAGGCCCACTTGATATTTGTCGATTACAGCGCCATCTACCGCGAATGGAAAACAATAGTTTTTAGTAAACCTTAAATATTTTTTTCGGCGTAGACCAACTGAAAATATAGAACTGACCCCGCCATCGCAGGACGGTGGTTCAGAGGTGGCGAGTAATTGTACAGAGAGACGTCCCGTTTCGCAATATTAACTTTTTACCTACAACATTTTTCTCGTACGATGCGTCGTTCACGAGATACATAACTGCCAGAGTTTACTTATAGAACATACAGGATGCTTGTTGTAAAGTGGTTGCTATTTAATGTTTGCAAGTTGTGACCGTCAGCAGCAGTAGTGAGGAGGCAACTTATGACGTGCGCAGGTGGTGTTCAGCCAGCTGACGGAGGCCCCCACGGCGCTGTCCCTCGTCCGCTACGTGGAGGGCAGCGGCGGCGACACAGGCCCGCCTGGCAGCTGGGACAGCGAGCCGGAGGACGCCTGGAGGGCAGAGGGCTCCGGCTCTGGGGAGAAGCCGGTCGGTAAGTGTGCCACGTCAGCTGGCTGCGCGCATTCCACCACACGGTGCGCGGACACTTGCCACGACTTTACCTGCTCCGAAGGGTAGGGTCCCTTGTCTCCCCCTCCTCCTCATCGCTTACTGAGCCTTTCCGCTGGTTTACTTAACATAGAACAAGAATCTCTTTGGATTTTCCACCACATTTCTACAGAGAGTTTCGTAGTGGAAACTATTAAATGCATCTCGCATTGAAATCCGCACCAAATTTCGAGTCTCAGTAAAACTTCACCAATCTTGGAGATTTTCCGTTCGTCTAAACTATACTTTCTTTGAACTTAAGCCACATATGGTCTTCACTTACATAGCTTGGAAGGATTGCAGACTGTCTCCTAGAAAGACGTCAACCGAATTTTGTAGTTGCTTTTATAAATAGATATATTTCGCGTTTAGTTTTAGTGAATTTCTTCGTTACGGAATTGAGGCTCACGACGACTGTGTTCACAGATCCCTGTATCCGCCGTGATGCTCAGAATTATTTGTGGCTAAGAGGTCAAGTGTGTTTTCGTTACCAGTTAAAATTTGAATGGCCTCTTGAAAAATTTTTCGAAATAATTTTAAAAGCAGCATTTAGAGCCATTATGGAAGTTGTTTTCTATCTAAGTAGAGTCTGAAAATGTATTTTTGTCAACATACGGAAGGTAGATTGAAGTCACTGCCAACTACAGCTGTATGAGTAGGGTACCTATATGTAGTGAGACTCAAGTATTCTTTGAACTGTTCAGCAACAGTTTCACCTGACACCGGGGTCGGTAAAAGCAGCCAGTTATTAATTTATTCCGGTTGTCGAGTATAACCTCTGCCCCTACTAAGTCACAGGAACTATCTGCTACAATGTCGCTTGTGAGCTGGAACACATTACATTATTTTTCCTTAAGTTGTTCTTCTTGTTTCTGTTGTAGTGCAGATCATTACAGTTACTGCTTATCCCTCCAAAACCTTTTTCTGTGACCCTGTAAATACCAGAGCTAAACAATGTAGAACAACAATGTACATTACAAGCATACCATTCTTTATTACATCATTTCTTTATTTCTAACATTTTAAAAGTGTACGTCGACTTTAGATGACATGTCAATCATAGATGTTCTTATCTCTATTTAGTGAAAGTATTTTCAGTCGTGTTTTGAATATTGTCCCGATACACTTTATTGACTAATGTTTCGCCGCAAGGGATATCGCAGTTTAGAGAGTAAATTAATATGGAATATATCGTTCTTCTTTTCAAACATTCATATACCCTTTTCTTCGTTCCTTATTGTCTTTTGGGCATGAAGTTATAGTAATTAAAGTAGGCACAAATGCAATGATCAAAAGGAAATGATTAGCGTACATTTGCATTCTCTTTACATCGTTCCTTTCTTGTTGCTCCCCTGCCGATGGACTGTTTCTATGGCAATCTGTAAGCGTGAAAGGAAGCTACCGTACAGACAGAGGGATCTATATTTATACTTAGCACAACTAATTACTGACATAATCGTCGGTATTGCTTTCGTTTCCCAAAAGTTATAAATATTTCGATTTCGGAAAAGAAGCTCTCTATTTGGCCAAGATGTCGAAGAAGAAGGTCCCTTACGTACTGGTTCTATCGAGTAAGAGGTGGACACGACGGTTTGAAAATGGACAGAAGTAGTATAAGGAAGGGCGTCCCTTACCTGAGGGATCGCTACCTGCGAAAGGGCAAGTGTGGCAAATGTCCGGCGTGGCAAATGTCCGGCATTCCACGACACATCCCACACACTATCACGTCGTAACAGTTCTTCTACTTTCAGAGAAAACGAAACGTATACAGTGTGTCCGTAAAGTCCTGCTGTAATTTCAAAAAGTTTTAACTTTGAAACTGTAAGAAACAGAGCACCGTGGCTCGTTGTAAAATGTTTAGCAGCCGTCGAACTTATTTTCCGTTATGACGGAATTTCAATAAATGTTCCACTCGTCGCTTGCAGAACGTCAAGCCGATACTCGAGTTCTGCCCATGTACATGTCAGCACTGCAGCGTCAGCCGTTCTGACTGCTCGATTCGTGCACGAAGAGCAGCAATGTCATTGATTGGTGACACGTGGACGCGATCCTTTTTGTAACTGTACAAAAAGGAATTGTAATGACGTGACGTCGGGTCGCATCCATCTCTTGGCAAATGTGTCGTTAAGCATATTCTTCAAGTTCAGATACGTATATGGAGGCACATCACCTTGCTGGAGCCGCGCGGGGTAGCCCCGTTGTCTCAGGCGCCTTGCCACGGTTCGCGCGGCTCCCCCCGTCGGAGGTTCGAATCCTCCCACGGAAATAGGTATGTGTGTTTTTCTTAGCGTAAGTTAGTTTAAGTTAGATTAAGTACACTACTAGCCATTAAAATTGCTACACCACGAAGATGACGTGCTACAGACGCGAAATTTAACCGACAGGAAGAAGATGATGTAATATGGAAATGATAAGCTTTTCAGATCATTCACACAACGTTGGCGCCAGTGTCGACACCTACAAAGTGCAGACATGAGGAAAGTTTCTCACCGATTTCTCATTCGCAAACAGCAGTTGCCTGTTGAAACGTTGTTGTGATGCTTCGTGAAAGGAGAAATGCGTACCATCACGTTTCCGACTGTAATAAAGGTGGGATTGTAGCCTATCGCGATTGCGGTATATAGTATCGCGACAATGCTGCTCGCGTTGGTCGAGATTCAATGACTGTTAGCAGAATACGGAATCGGTGGGTTCAGGAGGCTAATACGGAACGCCGTGCTGGATCCCAACGGCCTCGTATCACTAGCAGTCGAGATGACAGGCATCTTATCCGCGTGGGTGTAACGGATCGTGCAGCCACGTCTCGATCCCTGAGTTAAATGTTGGGGACTTTTGCAAGAAAACACCCATCTGCACGAAAAGTTCGACGACGTTTGCAGCAGCATGGACTATCAGCTCGGAGACCGTGCCTGCGGTTACCCTTGACGCTGCATCGCAGACAGGAGTGCCTGCGATTGTGTAGTCAATTACGAACCTGGGTGCACGAATGGCAAAACTTCATTTTTTCGGATGCATCCACGTTCTGTTTACAGCATCATGATGGTCGCATTCGAGTTTGATGACATCACAGAGCACGCACATTGGAAGTGTGTATTCGTCACCCGGCGTGATGGTATGGGGTGCCACTAGTTACAAATCTCGGTCACCTCTTGTTCGCATTGACGGCACTTTGAACAGTGGACGTTACATTTCAGATGTGCTACGACCCGTGGCTCTACCATTCATTCGATCCCTGCGAAATCCTACTTTTCAGCAGTATAATGCGCGACCGCATGTTGTAGGTCCTGTACGGGTCTTTCTGGATACAGAAATTGTTCGACTGCTGCCCAGACCAGCACATTCTCCAAATCTCTCACCAATTGAAAACGTCTGGTCACAGGTGGCCGAGCAACTGGCTCGTCACAATACGCCAGTCACTACTCTTGATGAACAGTGGTATCGTGTTGAAGCTGCATGGGCAGCAGTAGCTGTACACGCCATCCAAGCTCTGTTTGACTCAATGTCCAGGAGTATCAAGGCCGTTATTAAGGCGAGAGGTGGATTTCTCAGCATCTACGCACCCAAATTGCGTGAAAATGTAATCACATGTCAGTTCTAGTATAATATATTTGTCCAATGAATACCCGTTTATCATCTGCATTTCTTCTTGATGCAGCAATTTTAATGGCCAGTAGTGTAGTATGTAAGCCTAGGGACAGATGACCTAAGCCGTTTGGTCCCATAGTAATTTACCAAAAATGTTTACCTTGCTGGAATATGATGGATGGCTGCGGCTCTTCGGTCTGCAGTAACAGAAAATGTGTCGTCACTTCCAGGTACTCATTTCCCGTTATGGTTTCCTGTGTGAGGAAAAACGTCCTCGTCACCCTAACGTGCATTAGGCTACAACAAAAATTAAGCTTGTCCCTGCCACGACGGTGTAAACTAGCTCGCATCCGTAGTCGAGTACTACATGTGCACCCTGGGTAATGCTAAATGAGCTACAATGAATAGGCCGCCAGACTAGATATTGAATTTCCTGCCTACAGACATGCAGACAAATCGAAATCAAAAAGCTTTAAAAATGGACCTTTTGAGGACCAACTGATTAAAAGACTTGCACCTGAAATACGAATATGCCATTTAAACATAGAAAGTTTTACCCGAGCTAAAAGCCATTACCTATCTAAACTCCTTGCAGATAATGATACTGACGTTGTTCTAATCCGGAAAACACATTCTCCAACTATGGAAGATGTGAGTAGAAAAGGTAGGATCCATGGCTACGACCTTATGGCTGCTACATATCACAGTGTTTATGATGTTGCCAACTATGTAAGACGCAATATCGAGCATGCTCCTGTCATTTCAACGAATACGGAAAATGATATCCATGATGTCTCTATGCAAGTGGAGGAGACAATTATAAACCATATTTATAAGCCTCCAAATGTGCCACGGCCACTGGATGTCGTGCCAGTTACTGCCCATCCATCGATTTATGCTGGAGATTTTAATAGTCAATACCGTCACTGGAACTATGCATGTGACAGTGAGTGTGGTGTTGCGCTCAACGACTGGGCAGTAAATGAAAATCTATACCTGGTTTATGATGCCAAGGATTTGCGAACTTTCACATCGGTCGCTTGGCGGAGAGATTACAACCCGGAGCTCTGCTTTGTGTCACGGGACTGCAGAGGGCGCCCAGTGCCGAAATCCAGAGATGTCATACCTGATCTCGCACACAGCCAGCACAGGCCAGTAATCCTCGATATGGGGCTCTCTGTCCCAATAGCGAGATCTGTACCACGACCCACATGGAATTTCCGCAGGGCTCATTGGCGGAGTTTTATTCCACTAGAACCTACAAACTACCCTCTATTCGTCGTGGCTGTTCTTACTGTTGCTAAGAAGTTTATCCCTCGTTGGTACAGAAAGGAATATCACCAGGCTGGAATGAACATTGTGAACAACTTAATGAACAGTATAGCGAAACTGGCGACAGCGAAATTGCTGACGACCTCCTGCAATGTCTTGACGCTGCTAGAAGAGTGCGATGGTGTGGGATGGTGGAAAATGTAAACTTCAGACATTCAAGTAGAAAGGCATGGAGCCTTCTGCGTAAGCCTTCCATAAACCCGGGCAGGAACCTGGTACTCAAAGTAACCAAACCGCTAATCATATAGTTGAAACATCTAGATCATCCCGTGACAAAGGGCATACTTCTAAAATAAAACAAGAACTCACCTCTATAAAAGCACAGTGCTCAAACGAATCCAGTTCCTCTTTACCGTTTACACTGGCTGATTTGGATGAGGCCTTGAAACAAACTAAACATGCTAAAGCATCGGGTGTGGATAATATACTCTCGGAATTTCAGATAAGCATGGGTAATGGTAGCAAAAAATGGCTGATCCGCTTCTTCTCCAACAACCTAGATAGTTGGACATTGCCTGTCGAGCTAAAGAAAACAAAAATAGTGGCAGGTTAGAATCCAGGTAAACCAGGTGACCACCCGCAAAGCTTCAGACCAATTTCCCTCTTAAGCTGTACTTATAAACTCTTGGAGAGCCTCTTCTATAACAGAATTAGCGGCTTCATTCTGGAACGTATTCCAGCTGAGAAAGCGGGGTTCCAGACCACAGAGAAGTTGCTTCGGCCAAGTAATGGTCCTAACAACTTTCATAGAGGCTGGTTTCCAAGAAAACGTGAAGACACCTGTCACGTTTGTATATCTAACTGCGGCATATGACACGGTCTGGAGAGAAGGTATGGTGTACAAATTACCAAAACCAATCCGATGCCGGAAAACAGTAACTCTCGTCAATACCATGATAAACAAGGGAGGATATGCTGTTGATAACGCAATCTTTAAATCGATTCCTTACATTTCATTTTGTATTACCATTCATTATTGTAGCTCTGGCAGAAATTCACTTATTTTTTCTCCATCAAACACGGTAGATATATCCCTGTTTACTTGGGAGAAAATGTGAGCAAGGAGAGGAAATTGAGTAATGGTCAACGACAGGGCTCTGTCTTAGCGCCCCTATTACTGGACATACATAGCTCCGATCTCGCCAGTACCAGACCAACAAAATTCTGCTACGCAGACGATATCGCTCTTGCTTGTAAAACCAAGAATCTAGGATGAGCGGAGACAGTTCTCACAGGAGATCTAGCCGTCATGAGCGCCTATTTTAGCAAGTGGCGTCTTAAATCCAGTACAAGTAAAACTGAAGTATGTACATTCCATCGGACAGACAAACTACTAAATGCGGAGCTCAGGGTGAAACCTAACGGAAACCCTCTTTGCCGTAACAAGTACCCCAAGTACTTTGGTGGCACCTTTGACAGCATCCTTTCATATATAAAACATCTTGAAAATACTGCTGCCAAGATAAAAACTCGTAACAGTATTATTCAAAAATTGGGTGGAATGACTTGGGGAGCTTCAGCAGACACCTTGCGCTCATCACCCATTGCGCTGGTGTTCTCAGCAGCCGAGTATTGTGCCCCAGTGTGGATAAACAGCTGCCACACCAACTTGAACGACGTCCAGTTGAGCCACACTATGCAGTTAATAAGAGGGGCAATCCGACCAATATCGATTGACGGGCTTCCTCTGATGAGTAACATCTATCCACCCGCAATCTGCGGAAGCGAGGCCTTGCTTAGAGAATACCGCAAGATGAAGGAGAACTTGGAATTACCCATATAGGAAGACATACCAAGTTTACGACGAAATAGATTCCGTTCAAGAAACCCTCCACTGCGGCAAGCAGAAGAGCTAGATGCCAGTATCACTGGTGTGAGAAACCTGTGGGACCAAAGCTGCCAGCGTACTGAAAATCCTGAAGAGTCTAAGTGATTCCGAAAGTGTAATTGTAGTACTGCTAGCACACAACTCGACAGGAAACTGTGGGTCACACTGAGCAAAGCTCGCACTGGGCATAGCCGATGCGCAGACTCTCATTGCAGATGGTGTGCTACAGAGTCTCCGGCTTGTGACTGAGGGGCTCCGAAACAGACAATCGAGCACATTAGGGAAGTTGGAGCGACCTCATAAAAGCTAAGGATACGGCTCTTATATGGATTGGGAACCTAGATATTGACACTGAGCTAGTTTTATATGTAGTTTGTGTATTCTCATCTTCCTGTTACACATAGTATTACTAATGTTATATACCCGTATTTTTAAACTGCATGCGTTGCATACGAATACATAAATATATAAAATCCCTATCAGGGATGTGTTCACGTGCGTTGTGTGGATTTTTGGAGCCCCAAATCCTAATGTGACGACTCACATGACGAGAATTGCAGAATGTTACTTCATCTGGAAACGGGCACTTTATCAAATAGCGACCTTGGAGGCCAGAACAGAACACGCGAATCCATAGCACAAACGGCGATAGTTTCCTTGTAATACTTCGACCATTTGTACTTAGTATGTTAAAGGCATAATCGCTTATCTAATACTTTTCGCTTCCTGTAATTCGCGCGATGCACGACGATTGACTTGCGGGGCCCTCATCGAAGTGCTGCTTGCACTCTGACAATACGTGCCTAAGACACAGGAGGACGTCCACTTCGACCGAAATCTTTATCACTCCCCGTCTCTGTGGGTTTCCTAACCACTTCATATGTTTGGTTTTGCAGTGGCGCCCTCCCTCACTGGTGTCGAATATTCCGCAGGTTTACGTTCTGCATACTACACTACACATTGCTCCTTCTTCTGACCTGTCGTTATTTTAATGAACCCCCAAGACAAATCCACAACAAAGGGCAAAGGAAAAAAACTATAAGAGACTAAACGTCTTACAGAAACCCCGATTCTGTATTTCTAATAGTTTGCAAGATGCGATTTTTTTAAATCACAGTGGAACTTTACAGACACTCGCTGCCTATTGAATGAAACGAGTGTACACTGGAATTCATGGCTGTGCTTAAGCAGCTCCAAGTGTAGTAGTTTAGAAACTGGTTCTCATGTACAGCAATCACGCGAAGCTTTCAGCGGGGGGTGAGCTTTTCCAGAAAGCAGTTAGGTTTTATTCAGGATTCTAAAACACCGTATTATTCCACGAAATTTTTTTTCCTACAAAACCCTGTTTATCAACATAATCTCCGTTCAATACCATGGCCTTACTGGGTGGTTCTGTATGCCCACCTGAAATGAATCCATCGTCGACGCCAGAGGCAACGTCTTCATGCGTTAGTAACCTCGTTACACATCCACGTACTGTTTCCCACGGTGTGCATCTTTCATTGGGCCAAACAGATAGAAGTCGCAAATCCGGGCTGTAGCGCGGATAACAGTCCAGTGAAGCTTTGTGAGCTCCTCCCGGGTGTTCAGACTTGTGTTGTGGAGAAGGAGACGTTCGTCTGCACCTATGCAGAGACGAACGCGCTGAAGTCGTTTGTCCAATTTCCTGAGGGTAGCCTCACCGGTGGTCCGAGTAAGAGTGTCCTCACGTTCCAGCATTGCAAGAGTGATAACTGTATCCGGCCGGACAGCACGCGATGTGATGGATGGATCACAGACAGCTCGCTGGTCAACTGGAGGTCTCTGTTGGCAGTGTCGACACGGCAGTCCACCAGTTGGGATACTCAAAGGTGAGTGCACGCCAGGTTCCTCGCCACCTAACAGTAGACCATAAAGAGCAATGAAGGACCACCTGTGCGGAATTGCGCGACCGTATCGAGGCTGATCGTGACAATTTTCTGACGAACATCTTCACATGTGACGGAACATGGGTTCATCATTTCGAACCGAAAACAATATGGCTGTGTAAGGAGTCACGCCGCATCACCTATCCTCCGAAGAAGAAGTTGGGCGCCACACCACTCAGCCTGTAAACCCGTGCGTGGCAACGGTCTGTTTGAAATATTCCCTCACGCCGCAAGGATCAACTCTGAAGTGTAATATGCTACCCTCACGAAACTGGTGAAACAACTTCTGCTTGCTCGTCGCCACAAAAATGCAAACGAACTTCTAATGACAACGCAAGGCCTCACGCAAGTTTTTGCGCCCGAGAGGAACTCACAAAACTTCACTGGACTGTTCTTCTTCATCCACCTTAGAGCCTGGATCTCGCACCTTCCGACTTCCGACTGTCCGGACCAATGAAGGATGCACTCCGCGGGAAGCAGCGTGTGGATGATATGGATGCAGCAAGACGCTGGCTTCGACGTCAACGACTATACTGGTGCCATAGGGGCACACAGGCCCTGCCAGTAAGGTGGCGTAAGGCCGTCGCATTGAACAGCGATCACGTTGAGAAGCAGGCTTTTGCAGTCATAAGAATGCGGGATAACGTGGTGTTTTAGAGTTCTGAAAGAAACAAACCTGTTTTCAGAAAAAATGTTTGCATTACTCACTACGGAAGTAAAAGAAAAGCTACAAGATATTCATAAATTTCCCCTATCGTTTCCGAAAATCATAACTGCGAAAGTATTCGAGACAGAACATCGTACTTTTTAAAAAATATAAATATGTCCTCCCTGTACGGGAATATACGTAACGTGCGAGTGCAGCTAGTGACACAAGGACGACGACTTATCGAGGTTTGGGTCTGGCCATGATTCGTGCACGGGTAGCCGAAGCCGTTAAGCCGACCGCTGGCGTAAACCGGGCCAACCGGGTCAGAGACCACGTCCGACACAAATTTTCACTGTCGTCATGCACGCGTGTCACAACGACTATTCCATCGTACTTCTTAGTAACTCAGGCACTGCTGTTTAGTATCACGGATGTGTTCATGTGTGTGCTGTTGGTGTCAGGAGCCACAAATACCAACGTTGTGGCAGCTCACATATCCAGAATTGTGAAACGCTATTTCATCTGGAAACAGGCATATTTTCAAGAAGTCATTCTAAGCGACTATGGAGGCCAGTATAGATCACATGGATGGATACCACAGCGGACGATCGTTTGGCTGTATTCCCTTTAACACTTGCATTTTGTGGTACTTAAAATTACGCGACGGCTAATATAACACGTTACCAGCAGTCGTTTCATCTTTCCTGCAATTCGCGCGATGCACGACGAGTTGACTTACTGGGGCTGAATTAAAATTCAGTCATCAAGTCCGTTAACACGTGCTTGAGAACTAGTCGTACTTCGACTTCGACGAAAATCTTTGACACTGCTTGTCTCTTTAAAGCTTTTGAACCAACTCATTGTGCTTGTTTTTTCCGGTGTTGACCTCCCATACTGGCAGCGATAATTCTGCAGTACCATTGTAACAGATTTAGGTTCTCCATACCAGATAATACGTGGAACGTTCTTCTGGCCTGTTGCTATTTTGATGCCCCCTAAGTCAAATAGGAAACACAGGACAAAAGGGGAAAAAAGCGTTATGAGAGCTGCTAAACTTTTTACAACAAACCACGATTCTCTATATCTAAAACTTTGAAACCATAGGGCGACTCTGTGGACTTGCCGTACTTATTGCGTTAAATGAAGCTATCGCTATTGCTGAGCAGCTCCTAGTACACCAATTTAGAATGTGCTCGTCGTGTACCACATTCACATGAAGCTTTCTCGGTACTTGCTGGACGCATTACTTCGGTCTTACTTGCGCCTACAATTTTTTGTAGTATTTTTCAGGTAATGCTCATTTCAACAAGTAGAATTTTGTGTCAAGCCTGTTTTAGTGTTATTACGCATGTCATTGTTCAACACCCTGGCAAGTAATCTTTCAAGCGATTTAGTCTCACTTGATGAATTTTCATTGGGCCTAATAACCTAGCTGTGAGGTGCATTAATTACATAATGCCGGCCGGAGTGGCGAGCGGTTCTAGGCGCTGCAGTCTGCAACCGCGCGACCGCTACGGTCGCTGGTTCGAATCCTGTCTCGGGCATGGATGTGTGTAATGTCCTTAGGTTAGTTAGGTTTAAGTGCTTCTAAGTTCAAGGGGACTGATGACCTCAGAAGTTAAGTCCCATAGTATTCAGAGCCATTTGAACCAATTACATAATGAAGTAACCATCCATTTTGGTAACAATGGGACTTGATAGTTGTATAGCTTAGTATTCTGCATCTACATTTATACTCCGCAAGCCACCCAACGGTGTGTGGCGGAGGGCACTTTACGTGTCATTACCTCCCTTTTATGTTCCAATCGCGTATGGTTCGCGGGAAGAACGACTGCCGGAAACCCTCCGTGCGAGCTCGAATCTCTCTAATTTTACATTCATGATCTCCTCGGGAGGTATAAGTATGGGGAAGCAATATATTCGATACATCCAGGAACGCACCCTCTCGAAACCTGGCGAGCAAGCTACAACGCGATGCAGAGCGCCTCTCTTGCAGAGTCTGCCACTTGAGTTTGCTAAACATCTCCGTAACGCTATCATGGTTACCAAATAACCATGTGACGAAACGCGCCGCTCTTCTTTGGATCTTCTCCATCTCCTCCGTCAACCCGATCTGGTAAGGATCCCACACTGATGAGCAATACTCAAGTATAGGTCGAACGAGTGTTTTGTAAGCCGCCACCTTTGTTGATGGACTACATTTTTTAAGGACTCTCCCAATGAATCACAACCTGGTACCCGCCTTACCAACAACTAATTTTATATGATCATTCCACTTCAAATCGTTCCGCACGCATACTCCCAGATATTTTACGGAAGTAACTTCTGCCAGTGTTTGTTCCGCTATCATATAATCATCCTTCTTTCTATGTATTCGCAGCCACACAGCTGGTCTGATATTCCGTAGGCTCTTACTTTGTTTATCAGGCGACAGTGCGGAACTGTATCGAACGCCTTCCGGAAGTCAAGAAAAATAGCATCTACCTGGGAGCCTGCATCTAATATTTCTGGGTCTCATGGACAAAAAAAGCGAGTTGGGTCTCACACGATCGCTGTTTCCGGAATCCATGTTGATTCCTAAAGAATATATTCTGAGTTTCCAAAAACGACATGATACTCGAGCAAAAAAACATGTTCTAAAATTCTACAACAGATCGACGTCAGAGATGTAGGTCTATAGTTTTGCGCATCTGCTCGACGACCCTTCTTGAAGACTGGGACTAACTGTGCTCTTTTCCAATCATTTGGAACCTTCCGTTCCTCTAGAGACTTGCGGTACACGGTTGTTAGAAGGGGGGCAAGTTCTTTCGTGTACTCTGTGTAGAATCGAATTGGTATCCCGTCAGGTCCAGTGGACTTTCCTCTGTTGAGTGATTGCTGTTGCTTCTAATGTACTACAAGTTGGCTGGTCAACCTGACTTTTGTTAGCGGTAAGACACATATCTGTAATACAGTTTCGTGTAATTTTTCATTTTATAAAGGGAAAACAGGAAGACGGTTTCATATTATAATCTGTCATTATAAAACCAAACTTCTCCAGCTATTAGCTGTCCACCTACGAAACGGAATGCCCTGTAATGACGTCGAGGTCTGACATTAAGAGGACAGACAATGTTGGTGTTGGCATTTGAGACGGCCAGCTCTCACTACAGGTTTAGCTTGGAACAGCTGCCTTCTTCACCCTCTTACGCGTTGATATTTCCAAGAGCACACAGGATTTTTTTCATATTTAAAAATTGCTTCATTTGGTAACTACAGTCCTTTGCATTAGTGATGGCCTAACGTGATCTTGTTATTCGACTTATGGGGTGTACGAGGGTCGCTGTTGATATATGACATACACTCTTTCCTGACACCTCCCGGTCATTCAGCGTCCGCTGCTTCCAAGATTACGTAATTTTATTTTTGAACGTAAAGTCTTCTACTTGGTTAGGCAGGATCATTTTCCTCTTCAGTTTTTTCTTGCATAATCGACTTTTCGACCCCTCAGTTGGGATCCTCTTCAGGTTCTCCTCGGGTTCCCAGATAGCTGAACACTGTCTAAGACCAGTGTCGCGTTCATTTATCAGAGGCAGTTTGCCTGCACTTATTCTGAAGAAGTGCTGTTATTGAGCGAATCTTTTCAGTCTATTATTGCTGGTAACCCGACGAGTAGAATCGTTCGAAAATTGATAGATCTGTGATCAGACTCCAGAACGAATCGCTCAGTTAGCAAGAATCTAACCGCCCTCCCCCCAGTAGCTGTCGGAATATGTGGTCTTGCGAACGTACGAAAAGAATTCTGCTGCAACCTAATAATATATTAAAATTAACTCTTGACCTTACTTTTTAGTAAGTCATTTACCGAGGAAACTGAGACGTCTAGTTGTAAGGATAAATACTTAAGTGAACTACTAGAAAGATTTGTTAGAAATATTGAGCACGGTGTAAATATACATGAGCGGCATTCTTGTAAGTTTGGATGTGAAATGAGTATCCCAGTAGCAGGTACTATGGAGATCAGAGGGAAGGAAGTTGTTCCGTATGTGCGTGACCTGATCGAATTATGTCTGTAACCGAGCTGCTTTAAGTGGAACGTAAAATTTTATGAGAATTCGTATTGCCATTGGTTAACCTTTATAGCCAGTCGCAGCTGACATTTTTATACAACAATTTGAACAATATGCATTAATCAGTGCGCCAATAAAGCCTTCTACTTATCTGTACTATGTGAATGACACACAATAACAGATTGATACATTCCACAGGTTGTCAGAATAGATTCATCACGCAATAAACTTCACCAGGGAGGTAGGGAATGATGTCGATCTCTTGTTCCTGCAAGTGATGATCTGACAATAGTCTAGACAGAATGTATAGAAAGCCTACAAACTCAAATAAATATCTAGATGCCACTTCGTATCAGCACTCAGTCGAGAAGCAAGCATTGTTAAGCACTCTGTCTTCATGTGCCTTCCGTATCAACGGTAATAACAGCTTGAAATCGCAGCTGAATCTCTTAAGGAAGACACTTAAGGCCAACGACTGTGATGGTTTATCCATAGAAAGAGTTTTCAAACGACATATCGTTAATTATGCTAATATGTAAGATGACGAACCGCCTTCTTTCTCTGTTACGCTGCCGTTCATTTCTAGAATTACAACCCGAATATGCGTAATTCTCCAGAAAATTGTATAAAGACTTATGTTTGCGCCATAACAAAATAAAAATCTTCTTGTGTGGGTGTGGCAAAGTGCATAGAGAAGAAACGGGAAGGACTGGAAAAGAATGTTTTAACTGCCTGTGGCGGTCGTGCTGTTTAATACAAAGTGTGATATGTGCGGGAAAGGAGCACTCGAGAAAGGTGGCCAAAATATAGATTTCAACGAGTGCTAGTCGAGGAGATTTATAAGAACGAATATTAACTCGAATAGAGAAGGCGGCTATAGGCTTCCAGTTTCGTGGCCTCCCACCGTCGAGGAAGTAAATACACGGCGACGGTGCGCGAGGAATACAAACAAGGACCAGAATACCAGCTTTGAGGCTTGATAATAATATCTTCATAAACATTTCCCGTCTCTTGCTCTTTTAGTTTCGCTATCCGTCCAATGACGGCGGCGCACCCACAGTGGCCGCAAAAATTTCAACAAATAACTTCACTTATTCAGAATGAACACGGGAAAACTCGGTTTTAAAATTTGTAAGGTACCCCTTATGTCCAAACAACATTTCATTTCCTTATTTTCCTGTTTTACAATTTCGTATCACTTCTTTAGATACGATCAGTGAGTAAAGCGGTGCTGTAGCAACCACAAGGTCGGGAGTGAGTAAGATTCCGGTTCCCACGCCGGCCGAAGGAGCCTGTGGGCCATGTGGCGCAGCCGGCTGAAGGCGGTGCAAGGCGCTGCGGCTGGACGGGAGAACGCCCGTCACGTCAACACACTGTTCACACAGACATCCATGACAGAGGCAGGATTCGAACCTGCCACCGTAGCGGTCGCGCGATTCCAGAATGAAGCGCCTAGAACCGCTCGGCCACTCCGGCCAACAAAACAGATGTGTACTTCCATAAAACGCCCTATAATAATGAGAGCTCAGTACTCACAGCTTTTTAAAAAATCATGGTGCGGTAAAGCGTTTGATTACAGGCAAATACCATCGTTCATCGTCTAAATAAAAACGATAGCACGCTAGAAGCAGTTGTTTATAACTGAACTGGATGGCGCGGCAGCTTACAAAGGCCTCCGTAAACGAAGAAACATTTTGTCAAACATAACTAAGCTTGCGAAATGTTTGACCGATTCATGGTTGGTTGAGTGATGGGAGAGAACCAAACAGCGAGGTCATCGGTGCCCTCGGATTATGGAAGAATGGGGGAGGAAGATGGCCGTGCTTTTTAAAAGGAACCATTCTGGCAATTGCCTGAAGCGATTTAGTGAAATCATGTAAAACATAAATCAGGATGGCCGGACGCTGGTTTGAACCGTCGTCCTCCCTAATACGCGTTCAGTGTGGTAACCGATGCGCCACTTCGCCGGGTATGTTTGTCCGTTTACCGTGTAGTTTGTCGTGTTTGTGAATCATAGGCCGTGTTTGTCGAGTTTGCGAAAAATTTTGATTGGCGGATAGTTTGACAACATGGCGAACGTTTTTATGTCGACGTTTCGCTACATATATTCAGTGAGAAATTTGTCTCACTCTATCGCGATCTTCCACCACTATGAAAACTACGATCAAGTATAGAAACAAAGTAGCACTGACAATTAACAAAATGGTAGAGGTACCACTTCTTTCCCAGCCATCTATTACACATGAAGAGGTTATGAACAAAACAACAATTTACGCATACAGTGACATACAAACGGAGTGGAATGCAATAAAAGAATTCGAAGTTCTTCCATGGACGATGTGGGCCATATGTTCCGTCGATGCGGTATTTTAATGACATTCTCTCCTACTTGGTCCTCTAATGACATAAGTTTTCAGGCACTTGTATCTTCTTTTTCAATGTGAAGGTGAAATAACGCTAATCAAGTTATGAGACGTTTCGCTGTCCACCTCCAGGAAGTTGATGTAATCATCAAATTCTGACTGAAACAATTTCATTAACAGGTTTCCAGTTGCATATTTCTCATTTTAAAACATTCCCTGGATCAGCGTCTTATTTTCTTCTTCTTTAAACGCAGTGCTAGAGGCAACGTCAGAATGCTGTCTTTGCTCTTCTGGCCATTCCCATTGGTGCCAAAATACAGCATACACGAAAAGCGTTTGCTTCATAAGTAAGGGCAAACTGACAAGCTTTCTTAGTACGTGTACGGACTTGTTTAACACATTCTTGACCACATAAAAACGAACTGGAAAGGAAAATTTGCTATTTTAGAAGGGACTTAATAAGTTTCAAAAAGTGTCATTGCCCGTTTGAAGAAAGTTGATGTAATCATAGGGGTTCTGAGAGTAATTTTCCTTTATCATATTTTCATGGGTAAATCTCTCATTTAAACCATGTTTTCTTCTTCTTCTTCTTCTTTAAACACAGCGACAGAGTCAGTATCAGGTTTGCTTTGTCTGCATTTCTGGCCTGTCTCACTACTCTCAAGTCTCAAAATACACACGAGCACGTATAGCGCTTGCTTCAAATCGAGGTTAAGTTGACAAACATTGTTTGAACGTGTACATGCTTGCTTGGCAAATCCGTGGCTAGATAAGAGTGATTTTGTCAAAGACGTTTGACCGTTTACTGAGGCATTAAGTGATAGGAAGCCGGATAAACCTTTTTAAGTTTCTTACGCCCATGTACAAGGGTCGTTCAATAAGTAATGCCCGACATCTCTTTTCTCAGAACATATTTATTCTTAAGAGCCAGAATTTGGTGACGATATACATCAACATGTCTTGTCCACGTCCTGTTTTTCTACGTAGTCTCCATCACGTTTTATAGCGGTACGCCAACTTGTGGAAGAGCATTTATTCCCTGCTGGTAAAAGCTCTTGCCTGCAGGCGTGCCCATGTTTTCACTGCATGACTGACACCTTCAGCGTCTTCAGATTTTGTTCCCCGTACAGAATCTTTAAGCGGCCCAAAGAGATGGAAGTCCGAGGGTGCCAGGTCTGGACTGTAGGATGGATGGGACAGTGATGTCCACCCAATTTGTCAACGCGTTCCCGGGTTCTCAGACTAGTGTGTGGTCGTGCACTATCGTGTTGGCCACCGTATTGATGGTTGACCCTCTTCGTATCACGTCCACGAGAATGACGCCATCACAAAGCCACATCCACTTTTCCGGCAGAGCAGGTTCTCTTCAGTTTCTTCTTTTCTGGTGAATGAGGATGATTCCCCTCCATGGACCGCCTTTTTGTTTCGGCGCAAAGTGGTGTACCCAGCTTTCGTCTCCAGTAACGATCCGTGACACAAAGGCCTCTCTGTCGGTCTCCAAACGCTCAGATGAAATGGCCTTTCTTTGAATCTTGTGGTCCATTGTGAGCATTCGTGAGCACCTCTTTGAATATCGAAGAGTCTCGGTCATCGAAGAACTACCAATGCTGACCGACAACTGTAGAGGCGGTTGTCATTATTCGTGCCGACCGGCGATTCACAACTTGTCATCCGAACGATTCAGCATGTCCGGAGCAGTGGCTGTGACAGGACGTCCCGAGCCTGGCTGATTATGGAGCTCTGTTTCTGTATTTCCTGAGGCTGTAATTTTCCTTACCCATCGCCCGACTGTACTCCTATGAGCTGCAGCATCGCTATACACTACACACAAACATTTGTGTATGTTCACCACGGTTTCTTGTTCTCCACACAAGAATTCAGTAACAGCACACTGCCTGTAGCTATGTAGATGCTATCTGCCACAGCGGTTCGAAACTTCACCGGATCACAGAACAAACATCAAATGTGAAGCACCAGCAAGGACGTTTTTCTATGTATATTAATGGCCTTTTTTTTTTTAAAAAAAGTGTGGAGCATTACTTATTGAACGACCATCGTACTTACTGGATTAACTAAAAACTCCACATTAACATGTGTTAGCTGCGACAGATAGGTATAAAAAGGGCTTGAATGTCTTGTTTGGACGGCACAGAAGTGTGCATTACGCCAGCATAAATAGTACTGATGGTTCGGCGTCAACGAGCCATGCGTGTGAGGTGGCTTTAGCGGAAGTCTCGGTCCGAAATGGTGCCACCTGTGACTAGATAGGGGGGGGGGGGGGGGTTTGGCTTAGCAGCGCGTGAAACTTACATACTACTATGTGTTACATGGTCATTCGGATTTCTTCTTTAAAACAGTTAAAACCGGTTAATTATAATGCAAATTAATGCAACTCTGGAAAAGTTAGCTAGAAACATGCATATTTTTTTGAATGCTACAGTGCACTACTACACAGAACCAGCAGACGTTTAGAGTATCTATAGTATTGCAGGGCACATGAAGTTTTTTTTTAAAAAAAAAAGGTATCCAGCTACGAAAATTAAATATAAAATTTAAAATCTGGTCTTACAAAGAAGAACAGCAACACGACAACGCTCGTCCTCATATAGAATGTCTCTCTACAGACTGCTTTCGTGTAGTTTACTCCCTTGTTCCCAACGAACTTTGCTCACCGGCGTCATTGGCGGGTATTAGTGTGTGCACCAAGGGTGTTTCATTCAATCTGAAACAAGTTTCACATTGCAAATGGTCAAATTGCTCTAGGAACTGCTACTAGTTTCTCCCTGTTCTCTAGAACTGTTGACAGTTTGAAATATACTTTAAGGTCCAAAGTACCTGGACGCCTGTTAGTGTACAATAACACGAGTCGTGGCTACCCTTCGCCTTTCTGACGGCGTGAACTGTGCTGGGGACGCTTTCAGTGAGGTGTCTGAATGTCTCTGAAGGAATGGTAGCCCACTATTTCTCGAAGCCCGAAATCAGAGAAGGTGACACTGGGGTCTGGATCGAAGTCGACTTTCTAATTCACCCCCAAACGTGTTTTATTGCATGGAAGTCGGGACTCCGCACAAGTCAGCCCATTCCAGAAAAGTTCTCCTCTTAGGGCGCATTGTTATGATACTACAAAAAGTCACTATCTCTGAACTTTTTCTCTACTGTAGCAGTAAAGAATGCTGTAAAATGTTGTTCTGCAGTAAGCATTTTCTTAAGCACAATGGGGGGACTACATGCTACCAAAAAGGACTACATCCTACCAAAAACTATGACGAAAAATGCCACCCTACCGTAACAACACGTTCCGTACTTCAATGTTGGCACTACACATGGTGGCAGGTTACATTATCCAGGCATTCATCAAACCAAACCCATTCCACCAGATTGCAACAGATTACAGCGTAATTCATTACTCCAAATCACTCGGTTCCCCTCACTTATCCGCTGCCCAGTAGGGTCGCTGTTCGTACCACCTCAAGCGTCCTTCAGCACTGTGTGTAGGTGAGTGTGGCTTGTAAGGATCTCCCCATTCCTTTTAACTCGCTACGCATAGTCACTGCGCTAGGTGGACTGATGAAGCTACTTTAAAAAAATCGAGTGACTCCTTCCGTTGATTTCATGTGAATTTTTTATCACAGCCCTCCAAAATACTCGACGTTGCCGGCTCTATGGGACTTAACATCGATGGTCATCAGTCCCCTAGAACTTAGAACTACTGAACCTTAATTAACCTAAGGACATCACACAACACCCAGTCATCACGAAGCAGGGAAAATCCCTGACCCCACCGGGAATCGAACCCGGGCGCGGGAAGCGAGAACGCTACCGCACGACCACGAGCTGCGGATTATTATTTTATAAATGACGTATAAGTACTGCCTGTCTCTCCAATACAAGTCTTGACACACTGACAGTGAATCTGGTATACACCTGCCTTTTGCAATCCGAGATCATCTTTCACACTTCCCAGTAACGCTCGTGTTTAATTGGGCGGGAAAGAGACAGTTTTAACTCGGTGTTTGTTTCATATTCGTCCGATTTTCCTCAATAGTGCACTAGTGTACGGAATAAATGCAGTGGCTACTTCTTCCTCCGTGACTCCTTCCGTCTCCAAAGTTTGTACTGTAGTGGTGGGGCACAGAGCGCGTCTAATCTTCCATTCCGAGTATATGTTCTCTCAGGATACAGTTCTTGGGTGTTCCAGCTCCTCGGCAGACTCTCCGCATTTGAGATGAGTAATGACAGCTGTCTACATGGAAATACAGATCAGTGTGCGTTTTCTTCCTGTACACACTGTGACCCAATGACACTGCTTCGGTCTCCATGGTGCATTGGATGTTGTGATGTATGGAGTCCAGGAGCTTGTCCCTACCGTGGGGCCAGATGACGAACGTGTCATCCACATAACGGAACAGCAAGTAGGTTTCCATTCGGGTGACGCCAAGGCTTCCTACTCGAAGTACTCCATATACAAATTCGAGCCCACGGGTGACAGTGGGCTGCCCATGATGACTAATGGAAAATACGGTGAACAAACGGAAGTAAACAGAAAATACGTGGAGGTCAGGAGATGTTTGATAAGGTAGGTGGCCGTCTCGTCAAATTTCTGGCTATAAGCATTACCGACTCTTGTAGAGGCAGCTTGGTGAATAACGCAACAAACTGTCGACACAAGTTTCATTATTCAACTGGTTGCCTCTATTAGAGTTAGTCGAGCTTATAGCCAGAAAATTGAAGAGAAGACCACCGACCTTTTCAAGCATGTCCTGACCTCCAAGAGAAGAGCTGATGGCACATTGGATCACTGTGTGTACAGAAAGAAAACGCACACTGATCTGTATTTCCATGTAGAAAGCTGTCACCAACCTTCAAAGGGAAATGGGGTTCTAAAAACACTGGTACACAGGGCGCGCAGCATTTCAGACACAGACAGTCTGCCCCAGGAGCTGGAACCCCTCAGAACCGTATTCCGAGATAACGGGTACTCGGAATGGCAGATTAGACACTCTCTCTGCACCACCACTACAGTACAACCTTTGAAGACGGAAGGAGTCCCAGAGGAAGAAGTAGCCACTGCATTTATTCCGTACACTGGCGCACTATTGGGGAAAATCTGACGAATATTAAAGAAACGTCGAGTTAAAACTGTCTTTTTCCCGCCCAATAAAACACGAGTTTTACTGGGAAGTGTGGAAGATGATCCCGGATTGCGATAGGCAGGTGTATACCAGATTCACTGTTAGTGTGGTAAAACTTCTATTGGACAGACAGTGCGCAACATCGAAGATCGTTGTCGAGAACATCAAAGGCGCACACAACAGAAGTATCCTAACAAGTCGGCGGTCGTAGAGCATTGTTTGTCCGGAAAACACGAGGTGGATTACGAGCGTACCAATATCTCGGCCGAGACTTCTAAATAATGAGACAGCGTTGTCAGAGAGAGGCGATCTAAATTCGCACCTGGGACCAACACATCAACCGAGACTGCGATTATACCTGTAGCAAGGCATGGAAATAGCACTGAGTATAATTAAGAAGACACTCAGCAACGAAAACGATGTGGCGAGCTGGGCGGAAGCAGCAACTACACCGACGCTGCCACAGACGCCGACCCCTGCGTCTCCGCGACTACCGACGCGCGACTGCAGGCGCGGACCGCGGAGGGAAGGCCCGTGGGAGGAGGGCATATAAGGCGGCCGCCCGCCCTGAGCAGCTCATTTCGTCAGCGCCCTGACGGTGGCGACGTGATTGATCGCCGTAATATTGTGCCCATGGACCAGCAGTACACCCATGGACTCTTCGATCAAACAAAATCGCCGGGTGAAACTGAAGAATCACATTATTTATTATTATTATATGATTATTCGAGGGTTAGAACTTAAATAGTGGCTACTATTTATTTACAATCAATACGAAAGAGTTACTTGTTTGCAGCTGTTACTGTCCTTCAAAGTAGTCACCAGCGTTGTGTAAAACCCATTGCCAGCCGTGTGGAAGGCGTAGTACACCGTTAGCAGAGCCTGTTCTGTTGGTGCGAATGGAGTGGTCTGCTGCCTGTCGAATCCCTGAAACAGTTCTGAATCTAATGCTACGAAGTGATTTCTTCATCTTGGGAATCAAATGCACAGTATGACTGTTCGTTTTTGGGGCATAACCAGCGACCAGCTTTGCGAAAGAAGCGGCGACACTTTCTGCACAGCCCATCTATCACTTCATACGACAATGCGCGACCGCATACAGCGCAAGCTGTGGCTGCTCTGTTTGGTGGATGGTACAGTACCTCCCAGTCTCACCGACCATACTCCCCGACTTGTGACTTTGACTTGATTCCAAAGATGAAGGAACAACTTGGTGGCATTCGCTTCAGAACTGTTCCAGAGAGTCGACTGGTAGTAGACTGCTCTGTTCTCACCATCAACAGAACAGGCTCGGCTAACGGATACTACGCCTTCCACGTTGCTGGCAACGGATTTTACACAACACTGGTGACTGCACCCGCTACTGCCCTTCAAAGTAAATATGTAACTATTTTGTATCGGTTGTGAATGAATAGTTACGACTATTGAAGTTCTAACCCTCATGCTATTGGCAGCGACGGAAGTACACTGCTCATGTAGTACAAATCATCGACTTTGTTTTTGATTTAATTGTGCGGCTGTATGTCCCAGATAAGAAAATTAAAAGCGTAGTGTATGTATACATACGAACAAACACACTTTTACAGTTTCCATCCTTCGGTTTCCGGCCATTGGTAGCGACACGCTGTAGGGCAAATACCACAACTGGAAATCCCCCTCCCATGTGTTTCCTGTTGGTATTCCCTCTGCCTCACTTCAAGCACACCTGGTATTTCGTTGAAAAATTTCTGACTTTAAATGGGTCTCCACTCGAAGAGGCAGCTTCTGCCCAGAAAAATAAAAAAAAAAAGAATACAAGGTCTCTCTTATCTACGCTCACACGACTACTCTCCAGTACACACTTAAGTGCCTGACGCAGGATTCATCAAATACCTTTCAGACTATTTCTCTGCCGTTCCACTCTCGAACTGCACGTGGGAAAAACGAACACTTAAATCTCTCTGTGCCAGGTCTCATTTCTTTTATTTTATAACGATGGCGATTGTCCCCCTGTGTAGGTGACGGCGAAAAACATATTTTCGCGTTCGGAGGAGAAAATTGGTCATTGTAATTTGATGAGAAGATCCCGCCGCAACGACAAAAGGCCTCAGTTTTAATAATTGTCACTTCATTTCTCGTATCGCGCCCGTGGCACCCTGCCCGCTACTCCGCGGTAATACTCGTACAAGACGAGTTGTCCTCCTTTGAGGAGAGTGTCCCATACCGCACAGCAATACTCCTGGAGAGAACGCACAAGCGTAATGTACGTAGTCTTTTCAGTAGATCTGTTGCATTTTCTACGTGTTCTTCCAATAAAACGAGGTCCTTGGTTCGCTTTCCCCCAGCATTTTCTATATAATTCCAGCTTAAATTGTTTGTAACTGTTATCCTTAGTCAAAAAGTTGAATCGACAGTATTTAAATTTGTTTGATTTATCGTGTAAAAGAAACTTAACGGATTTCTTTTAGTACTCATGTGAAGGACCACACACTTTTTATACTTTAGAGTCAATTTCCGCTTTTCACACCACACAAATATCTTGTCTGCATCATTTCGCAATTAATTTTGAGCTTCTGATGACTTTATTAGACGGTAACCGATTGCATCATCTGCAGGTAATATGAAGGGGCTGTCCAGATTGTATCCTAAATTGCTTATGTAGATAAGAAAAGCGGAGGGCTGGTAACACTTCTTGAGCTGTACCAGATATCACTTCTGTTTCACCCAAGCATTATTGAAATATATTCACTAATCGTAATAAACGTGCAAAAATATAATTAATCTTATAAACCTAGGCTTTCGGGGCCTTTGTCACACTCAATAAAAATTTTCTTGGTTCGTGACCACATTGTCAATATGTAAAACCACCGACGTTTCGGTCACTGTTACAAGTGACTTTCTTCAGGGTGTTTTTGTTTCCGATCACAAACACAGAAAAATTTTAGTGATTGTAATTCTTATTCTTCAATTTACTATTTCGTGCACTCATTTTTATGTTTGTTTTTCCTGTTCTAGTTGTTGGAGGTGAGACGATGTCAACAGACAATACTGTTTATCCCTCTTCGGATGAAGAAAGTGACAAACAAGGAACGAGCACCTCCAGTGACAGACTTCCAGCTGACACAGTGCTCACTGTCTGCTGCGTTATACTTACAAGTCGTATCCTGTACGTAGTCAGTATGTGGTAATCAGCACAAAGCCTTCCTTAAGCCGTGTGCTTCAAATCTCTCTCCGATTCTAGATGTTAAAGAGAGGTCAGAAACGACACTATGATTCGCTCTATGTACTGGATTTTCATAGGCACTCTGTGATAACGTAATTAAAAAGTTATACATTGCCCTCAAGAGGCAGCTGTACCAATTTTTTGTTGAAGAATTTAATCAGTTTTGGAAATGCTGTTGCCTTTGGATGAGAAAATGTCTAGTAACATCAAGATACTTCAAAAGACTTTATGACTCTTTGAGTAGTAGACTTAAGTACAAAAGCCCTTGAGCTAGGCTCCCATGTGTAAAGAAGGTGGTGTGCATATCGTTAATAAAAATTTCGTAAGCTTTGTACGTTTCAGAACTCACCATTTAGTACTGAGTGTTTATTTAAATTATATACTCTGTGGTCTGAAAAGAAGACAAAATGTGAAGAATGTGACACATTAAAGAAAACATGAAATATCGTTTTTATTTGTGTCTCACAATGTAATCAATACATGCTGAAAAATTTAACAATGTTTAACAATAAACTCTTACAGAAGTTACAAACTTGTACAAAATCAGTCAAACATTTTTGTACAAACTTAGTCATCCATTATCAACATCATGTTAAGAATGTAACTTACTTCTGTATCAATAGATCGACTGTTTGTGTACAGCAAATATAATGAAAAAAAAATGAAGTGAACAGCTTGTTATCTTTAAGTGAATCTCTTTCGGTATTAAGTCAGTTCACTCTGATTGTTTTTATTGCAGGTAAAATAATCCTTTTCCTTGGGACGAAAATTGTTTCAAACATACAGAAATTCAGAACGATTTTCCGTTCACTTGTTATCAAAAATGTATTGTTTAAGATTACAATAAATTTACATTAAAGAGGCGCTGTCATTTCGCAGCAGGAACATAACTGTTCTCACCTTATCTACAGATGTCTCACTCCACCCCGAATAGAAAGAATAAGCATCAATTATAAAACGGAAGGTACTCATGTACTTACGTTCTAAATTATCAGTTAAGTTAGTAAGACAGAATAGGATTAAATGTTCCATCCTATCAGGAGCAGTAGATTCACTGGTACGGTGCACAATTATAGAAGAATTTTCCACATTCAAAAATGCATTGCATTCAAATACGAACTCTTCATGAAGTTGTTGGTTGTGTATCACAGCCAGGCTGAAATGCTAGCATTCTGTACTTTTATGTCTGCCTGGAGTGGCAAAAATAAGTTGGAATTGGCAGCAGGACGTGACCGGGTTGTAACGCAAGATCTGACGGCCGGGAAAAGATTAGACTCACAGTGAGTTGCCAGCGATCAGGAAGATTACTTATCTTTACTCTCCCACTGAAGCAGGCAGCGTCTATTGCTCTCATAGCAAGTAGATACGTAATTAAGTTCACAATACAATTTACAAATCCATAGTGCAATCCAAATCTTAACTAAGTTCTAAGACCAAGGTTGTATATAATATCCATCAATAACACTTCGATATTAACACAGCTAGCGAGAGAGAGCGCGTGGCCGTTTTTTCTTCTTTTTTCTTTATATATATATATATATATATATATATATATATATATAGTGTGTAGTGTGGACTGAAGAGATCATCCAGGATGGGACGTAAGGATAAAAGAAAAACACTTTGTTTATTACACATTCAGTTAGGTTTGGGCACGCAATGGGCCCTTTAGCCTGGTGTCTTTAGTGATGTCTATCTCCTGTGGAGGGTGAAATGTGTCTAGGCTATTATGTGTGACTGATTCCTCGTGTTATGACCGATTGTCTTTAGAATCGATCTACAGTCCAGTTCTAATGCCGGTTCTCTAAGTTTCCTCAACAGCGCTTCACTAAAAGAGCGTCGTGTTCCCTCTAGGAGTTCACGAAGTATCTCTGCAAATACTTGCGAATTGATAAAACCTATTGGTAGCATACAAAGGAAATGACACAATTTCAGAGTCTTTGTTGATCCCATATAGACATGATTTTATGTATATAGACTGAAACGGCAAGAGAAAATTTGTACAAGGGCCGCTATCGAACCCGGCTCCCCTGCTTACGAGGCAGATGTGTTAACCACTTTTTTTTCTCTTTTTTACTATTTTATATTTTCGGTCTCCTTGCCATTTTATATTTTCTTTTTTTTTTCCTGGAGGGCAAGTGCTCTACCATTTTTAAGAGAAGGTAGGAGATAAAGAAACCTTTATTATTCACAAAACCATAGTACGTCATTATATATTAAAACTGTTCTGGAAGGAATCTCGCTGCTGTCCTACCATGCAGCATAAAATAACAACAAACACAAAGTGGCGCAACCTCCAGCACCCTTAAGAAAAGTATTTATCGATATTAAAACAAAATTCGAAGTAACAATCCATTGCTAACTGTGCAACTGTTAGTTCTTCCTAGGTCGCATATTCGCATAGTTGTCCTTAGCTGATCACTTATACTTCGGGTGCGCCGGGTGCGCAAATATGAGCGGCGGTGCTCATCTTTGTGAAAGCCAACAAGTAATGGCGGGTCCGCAGAAATCGTTCCTAGGTAACTGGCATACCAGGTCTTGTACTTCCGTAGCCGTAACAGTTTTCTGTAGCCATCTTGCAAGTGTTGCCAGTAATTCAGTACGTTCAAACGTCTGTGTCTGGCCATTAAAATTGCTACACCACGACGAAGACGTGCTACAGACGCGAAATTTAACCGACAGGAAGAAGATACTGTGATATGCAAATGATTAGCTTTTCAGAGCATTCACACAAAGTTGGCGCCGATAGCGACACCTACAACGTGCTGACATGGGGAAAGTTTCCAACCGATTTCTCATAAACAGCAGTTGACCGGCGTTGACTGGTGAAACGTTGTTGTGGCGCCTCGTGTAAGGAGGAGAAATGTGTACCATCACGTTTTCGACTTTGATAAAGGCCTATCGCGGTTGCGGTTTATCGCATCGCTACATTGCTGCTCGCGTTGGTCGAGATCCAATGTCTGTTGGGAGAATACGGAATCGGTGGGTTCAGGAGGGTAATACGGAACGCTGTGCTAGGTACCAACGGCCTTGAATCACTAGCAGTCGAGATGACAGGCATCTTATCCACATGGCTGTAACGGATCGTGCAGCCACGTCAGGGTCCCTGAGTCAACGCATTGGGACGTTTGCAAGACAACAACCATCTGCACGAACAGTTCGACGACGTTTGCAGCAACATGGACTATCACCTAGGAGACCGTGGCTGCGCTTACCCTTGACGCTGAATCACAGACAGGAGCGCCTGCGATGGTGTACTCGACGATGAACCTGGGTGCATGAATGGCAAAAAGTCATTTTTTCGGATGAATCAAGATTCTGTTTACAGCAGCATGATGGTCGCATCCGTGTTTGACAAACATCGCGGTGAGCTCACATTGGAAGCGTGTATTCGTCATCGCCGTACTGGCGTATCACCCGGCGTGATGGTATGGGGTGCCATTGGTTACACGTCTCGTTCACCTCTTGTTCGCATTGACGGCACTTTGAACAGTGGACGTTACATTTCAGATGTGTTACGACCCGTGGCTCTACCCTTCATTCGATCCCTGCGAAACCCTACACTGCAGCAGGATAATGCACGACCGTATGTTGCAGGTCCTGAACGGGCCTTTCTGGATACAGAAAATGTTCGAGTGCTGCACTGGCCAGCACATTCCTTAGATCTCTCACCAATTCAAAACGTCTGGCTAATGATGGCCGAGGAACTGGCTCGTCACAATACGCCAGTCACTACTCTTGATGAACTGTGGTATCGTCTTGAAGCTGCGTGGGCAGCTATACCTGTACATGCCATGCAAGGTCTGTTTGACTCAATGCCCAGGCGTATCAAGGCAGTTATTACGGCCAGAGTTGGTTGTTTTGGGTACTGATTTCTCAGGATCTATGCACCCAAATTGCGTGAATATGTAATCACATGTCAGTTCTAGTATATTTGTCCAACGAATACGCGTTTATCATCTGCATTTCTTCCTGGTGTAGCAACTTTAATGGCGAGTAATGTATATGTAATGGATCGTCATCCCTGTGATGCACGCCACTGCGTCCTGCTTATGATGCAGAAAATACGTTTCCTCTGGAAAAAATACTTCGTTGGAAGATGTTGCTGTATATATAGTCCGCCGCATGAATGCTAGTATCTCCCTTGCTAGGGTCCAGACAGCCAACGCGTCGCCGCAGACCAGCCGGTGGTCTTCCGTATCCAGCACGTCGCATTGTTGACACATGGGCGGATCCGCCAAATGTATTGCGTACTTTTTGTCATTCGTTGGTTATTTCCGGTTCACTACAATGTACCACGTGGACCTGACGTATGTAGGTGGGGGTGGTGTACGGTGCGCCACACCACGTGCTAATTAACGGCTGGATGTTTCCGTTCGACCTTGTTCCGGGTGATCTGTCGAAGAAGCAGGTGGTACACGTCCATCGATGTAGACAGTTACGTTCGACAGTTTTTACCGACGTCCCGACAGTGTTCAACGATGAACGTGCGCATATACGTTAAGGTTGGCGATATATGGCCGACACTGACCGGAGGAAAATGCGATGTTGGTACTAGCTCTTTGATGGTCGTCCCCGTAAGAGAGTCATTCCTGTTGCGCCACCGTTTTAGCATAGTATTAATATACATGGCACGCGCCTTCTCGTGCACGTTCACAATCGAACGCCCCCTTCTTGCGCTGGGAGGGTAAGTGTGTTGAACTGTACCTTAAAGAGCTGTCCCAGGCTTACATAGTACCCAAAATCCGCTTGAATCCTCATAGCCATCGTGCGCGTCATGAGGAGAAGGTGTTTCAGGTGGCACATCATGGGCGCGAGACAAAGGTTGATGAGTAACACTCGCTGCAGCATATCCATCGACCTAGTGCGTACAGCCGCACTGACGAGCGGACTCTGAATAACAGCCGTCGGTAGTCGTCCGCAGGCGTTTCCGCCGTCTCTTTATGAAAGGTGATAACCAAACGGCGAAGGGTTTGCACCACAGGTAAGGATCCTTTCGTTCCTAGTTCCAGCCCACGCCCCACATGCATGAATTGTGATTTTGAGAAGTTGACCTCGCTGCCAGCTGCCATCCCGTACGTCTGTAGCCTATCCAGTGTTGATTTAGTCTCCCCCTCATTCTGGAGACGAGGAATTAATGTCATACGCTCTGCATTTGAATGATAGATGCCGCAGGGAGAGAAAGACGGCGGCGAAGGTTGAGTGGCATGGTTCTAAGGAGATCGCATATAGGAGGATCAACAAGGGGCAACCCTGCCTGAGTAACCTTGAGATCTTAAAATACTCAGCTGATCACAGTCAATGAGGTGGCGCCGTGCAACAGCCGCATCACTGGAGTGGTCAAAACTGGCGAGACACCCATCCTATCAATCAATCGCCACCGCCAGGTACACCACATGGCCCACTCTACCCAAGGCATGATCGAAATCTACAGCAACTAGTCGCGCCCCCCTCCCCCCCCCCCCCCCCCCCCCCCCCCACGGAGGCGGCTTGCAGGCGCGAGGGCGACGAAGTCACGATAGTCTCACAAGGCTGCGTGGACATTACTGATGCCGCCAAGAAAGGTCTGATCGGCATGTTTTCGATCCACCAGTGACGTTTTGGTACGGCTGCCCAGTATGCGCACAAAGATCTTGCAGTCACTATTAAGGAGGGTTAACGACCACGGGGCTACTGTACAATGAGTCCTTCCGTGAATTTAATGGGAACCGGTACTTCTTGCTGCACAAGCTCATTAAACATGCATAACCACATCGGTATCATAATGGCCACAAAGGCACGGTAAAATTCCCACGGGAATCCGTCTGGACCTGGGGACCTGTTGCAGGCACCTCGTGTAATCGCTTCCTCCAGTTGCTCACACGTAATTTCAGATAACACGCCCGCTTCCCTGTTCACATGCGTCTCGACTGGGATCTCTTCAAGGACTTTCTCCAGCTCCATCTGGTCCTGCCCGTTGCTCGCATAGAATCTGCTAAAATGATCCGTGAACGCCTGTGCTATGCCCCTTTGTGTTGAAAAGCGACGGCCATCGCCGAGATCGAACACATGAATTAACGTCCTTCGTCTTCTTCTTCTTTTCTTTATCACATAATGCCTCGAGAGAAACTCTTTGGGCAGTCACCCTGCGACCTCGCGCGTTTCTTCATACCCGCCATCCTTAGCGTCGCAAGTTGTACCAGCTTCGCCTTGACACGGTGGACGACCGTCTGGAGTATGTGGTTGACCTAACAGATCCCGGAGAGCCGTAAAGTAAAAGTCAGTGATCGTGCGCTGCCATTGAGAAACCTCCTTCCCGTAACCTACTAACGTCCTCCGTGAAGCTGGCTTCGCACACTCGATCCACCACTGCTGGAGAGAACCATAACGGTTTCGTCGACGAAGGCAGCCATGCCACGCATCCTCCACCATGCGCCGGCATTCTGCATCACGCAGGTGGGAGACGTTCATTTTCCAATTACACCTCCGTCTCCATACCTGCTGTCTATCAAGGTTAACCGTACAAATATATGCCTCGTGGTCTGTAAACGCTGTCGGCCATATTTCTGCGCGCACCGTCGACATCGGTAAAGCCCTGGAAGCGTAGATCCGATCCAAACGGCTCGCCTAGTGGCTCGTAAATAATGTATATTCTGCTTGGTTGCGATACGTCAGGTCCCACGTGTCGACTAATTCCATATCATGGACCAGCTCCCGAAGTTCTTGGCTAGGAGTATAGTTAGGATGTTGGTACTTTCTGTCGAGCACACAATTAAAATCTCCTCCGACTATGCAAGCATCGAATCGTCCCTGGAACAACGGTGTAACCTCATGGGCGTAAAAATATGCTCTTTCCCTTCTCTTATCCGAGCCTGACAGTGCGAATATACTGATCAAAGGTATTCCACCTGTGGTCACGGCCGTACCACGGGCAGAAGGCAAATACTCCACTTTGTCTGCACGTGTCCCTTACTTTAACAGTACCTCTGTGCCAACGCCTCTCTCGTCCTAACCGCAAAAGCCCGAGGGAGGAAGCACCCGAACTTCCTGTAATAGCGCTATGACTAAATCTGAAGCCTTTATCAGGTCACTGAGCATCATGATTTTCACCGACGTACCAGTGCTATTGATATTAACTGAGCGACCGTAAGGTGCCTTATCTGCGTTGACACCCATGCAGCAAGCTTCTCGGATAGGGTCTTTCTTCCGTACACAGGCTGATTTCTTACTGACCTCCCCGCCGTCCCCTCACATGGTCTGCCATTATTCCGAGTGTGTGGGAGCAGTTCCTCCGGCATTATCTGGCTCTTCTGACCAGTCCCTATAATTGTCGTGCGTCGTAGGCGCCGCAGCCTCCTCGGTAGCCTGTTGCCGTCGATCGAACTCCTCCGCCGTTTGCAGAAACAGACAATGTCTGATAGGATAGCCGCAATCAGTGATTTTACAATGTAACTTTTAATCCGTCTTGATTGCAAAATGTTTATTCATATGACCAGTTTCGGTTCCTTTAGAACCATCTTCAGATCTGATATTTCGGTATCAGGAGTAACCCGTCCAAATACAGCAACTTTCCCATGCTGGTGTGACGCAGCATGTGAAAGTTGCTATATTTGGACGGGTTACTCCTGTAACCGAAATATCAGATCTGAAGATGGTGCTAAAGGAACCAAAACCGGTCATATGAATAAACATTTTGCAATCAAGACGAATTAAAAGTTACATTGTCTTCCGCTGTTTCTGGAGCATCGTCATCGGAAGGTCGTGTCGCCGTCCCGCTGGCCACCCTTGCACCCACGATAAACGGTTTTTCTATTTCCATGATTGTCTGCTCTGTACCCGAAAACGCCTCAGAATTGCCTGCTGGATCAGATTGGTCGTTTTGCACCGCGAGGCGGTGCTTCTTCCGGCGTTTTGGTCATCGCTGTTTTCCTTGCCGGCCAGAAAACGGGCCTCTGAATCAGAGGTCAGCACGGTTTCTAGTTGTTCGTGGGGGGCGTCGGAACTGAGTGACGTCGCAATATCGACGTCTGTAAGTGCCTTATCTGAAGGGGCCGCAAGCGGCACCGAAGAGGGAGCGCCCTGCGACTGGTGCATGCGGTCCAGAGCAACGTCGTCCTTCCGTGGCTCGCCTCGACCTGCCTCTGTGTGTGTGTTTCGGTGCGTTTCTGTCTCACAGCCTACGTCATCGCGTAATGCGGCGACATAGGTCATGGGGAGCACAGTCGGACGCGGTGTGAGAGGTGGATTCATCCCGTGGCAGCTGCAACAACCTTCGTTTAGCAGCTGCAACAACCTTCGTTGAGCACACTCAGAACGGACGTGTCCGTCCTTCACACACCCAGAGCACGTCCTTGGTAGACCGTCATAGATGACAATCTCCCTGAACCAGTGACGTACAGGTATGACGGAACGTGTTTTCGGAGTTCTATCGCTATCTGTCCGACGCCATTGAGGGCAGGATAAGTTTTGAAACTCGCCCATTTTTCAGACACAGGGCATTGGACCGTTCCGTAAGGACGTACGGCGTCTGTCACCAATTACTCTGGCTGTTCGAATGGAAGCTCTAAGACGCGGATGATTCGTTGTCCCATGCCGGAGTGTTCAACTGCAACCGCTCCAACATTTCCGTCCGAATGACGGAAACGGAGTCCTTGTAGGAGTCGGAGTAGTAGTTCGTCACATGCCGCTTCACTGATTAACATGACATAGACCACGCTGCTGACTGTACATAAGTGTATTCCAACTAGAACGTCAGGTTCGGTTTTTAACTCGTCCCCTAAATAACGTTCGATCTCGTAAGCCTTCGGCCGAGCATATTCGTTAACAAAAAAAAAAAAAAATATATATGTGTCTATTTGCGGAACGACAAGGCTACGACTCGTTCTATGCATTACCGCGGCACACCGCTACACACTCAACGTAAACACCTCTCGCTCAGACGTGCGGCAGGGAAGTGAACACCGTCCGAACCGCTGCGTCGCTGAAGGCTGAATCCAGCTTACGCTGACGGCATTACAGTCGATCTACAGTCCAGTTCTAATGCCGGTCCTCTAAGTTTCCTCAACAGCGCTTCTCGAAAAGGGCGTCGTGTTCCCTCCAGGAGTACGAGAGGTATCTCCACAATACTTGCATATTGATCAAACCTACTGGGAGCATACAAAGGAAATGACACAATTCCAGAATCTTTGTTCATCCCACATAAGTATGATTTTATATATATAGACGGAAACGGCGAGTGGAAATTTGTACGAGGGCCGGGAATCGAATCCGGGTCTATTTCTTACGAGGCAGATGCGTTAACCACTAAGCCACCCATTTCTTTTTATTTTGTTATTTTTTTATTTTTTATTTTTTGGACCGGGACTCAAAAGTGGATTTCCAGCTTATCGCGAAAAATCGCCTTACCTTTTTTCCTTTCTTTTTAGACGCTACCCTTCTTTTTTTATTTTACAAAAATGGATAAAGGAATGCCGTTCCTTTTCGGCGACGTAACCAGAATAATAAAAGTCGTCCCTTTACGACATAAGGATGCTCCATGCTATAGCCCACTGCGGATTTTCCGATGACTACCGTATCGCCACTGTGTTGTATCCGTTATTTATTCTATCTCATCAACAAAAAGGAACTGGAAAGAGGTTCGAAGGTTAACAAGTCATGGATAATCCAACTGCGAGGCGGGCTATGGAATGCGCTCCAAAGAAAATTAGAAAAAATGTCTGTATTTAGGGTTGTTAACGATCGCACAGTGTCTTTCGTTTAGGTAGTACCAAAAATCGGGTACAGTATTTTCGCCTTTGCCGAATAGGTAGTGAACAGCGTGGCCGCTAATCCACGCAACAGAGTTCGTTTTTGCTCTTGGGAAATACAACCCATCTGGGAAACGAAGTCATCGTGTAATTACCCCGTTGGGAGTCGTGCGTGTGAGAAAAGTCAACATCTGGCGCACCAAATACCGAACGTCCTTTGCCGAGCCGCATTCGAAACGATGTTCATCCGTGTGAAGCACTTGTCATGTGGCGCAAAATAGTGAGTCGGCGAGGTGGATGTGATGTAGGCGGGACTGGCACAACTGTTTCCCTTTAACAGTTATACACCATGAAGATTGCATGTCAGTATCAATGGTGGTGGCATTCACTGCCTGCCACACAGCACGCCACTTTGTAGTGGGGTGTTTGCTTTCAGTCACATTCAGCGTCCAGTTGCATGGCAGTATATATCGCCCTCGTCGTCATCAAGCGTGTGGGTAGTAGTGAGGTGTGGATGTAGCTTGATTCAAGGAAGAATTGGCTAATGGAGAAGAAGGGTGCTGGTGTGTCCGATATCGTCACAGGGGGTGTGAGTGAGGCGGGTCGTAAGGTTCTCCAGTAAGAGACTTGTGAAGCACGTTGGGCTTCGTCTCCACAGGTGCAGGTGACAGCTGACGAACGGGGCCTTCGCTCTGTTCTGAACATGACAAAGGCCTAAACCCCTCTGCTCCTCGGGAGGGTTAGGGACTTGTAACGAATCTTAAATAACATGCCCTTACTAACAAATGATCCCAAAACCGCCAACATGCGGTGGGACAGAGTATACATTGGCACGGCGGCTTACACAAGTGCACGGATCACCATGGCAGGCTCCGCACCTCGATTCAAGTTCTCACTGCCTCGCCAGTCTACTTTAAATACTCTCTTGGAGTCTTGGCAATTGGATTCGCATGCATGTTCTGGACTAACAAGTCAGCATCGAACTTAAGTGGGGGATACAGCCTGAAACTTATGGCCAGGGATTAACACGAGGGATTGCAAACCACTGAAACAGTAACCAAATATGATTCTTGAGTTTCTCCCGGCGTATTTGATAATCAAAATATCCACGGGTGTACTGCCGGTCTATAGTGTCCAACGGGCACAATATTTCGGCGATCAAACATGTCGCGTCTGAGATGACGTCGGTGTGATGGCTCTGTCCTCCGTGTGACGACGCCGTCGCAATCTGTTCCACCGCGCTACCGTGGCACGGGGCGCGGATGGCGGAGGGAGCGCGCCGCAGGCGGAGGGTATTTAAATCGGCCGCCGCCGCGACCGAACCCACAGCACGCACGTACGAGTCGCTGAGATGTGCAGCCGCGAGAAGGACGTACCTGCGCTTGCTAACGACGCGAAGGGTGTGGCAGATCGCCGTCCGGCCGCGCTTGCGCCATCGGCGGCCCCATCTGGCCCCCCACTTATGACGACCAGTGCTATGGCTATGGATTTGGTGGACACAGCTCCGGGAACTTTGAAGACAGCGCTGTCTGTTCCGCTCCCCGATTCTGAAGATGAGAGCTCCACCGCCCCTCAGCCACGCGGACGAAGTGGGAAACAGAAGAGGAGGGCAACAGCCGCGACGTCAGCTGTTCGCAGCTCGCCGATCGAGAAGAGGGCCAAGCAAGATTTCGCCCCTGACGCTGATGGTTTTGTCCCGGCCCGGCGCACTGCAAGACGCATGCAGTCATCGACGACGCTTCCAACTGCCGTCGCCAATTCATTCGACGCGCTCGCTGACGCGCCGGACCAGCTGCTGCGCGATCCTGCGCCAAAGAAAGACTCCCATCTCCCGCCGGCGGTCCTCCAGTTTCGGCCGCCCTATGGGGAACTGCAGAAGTTGTTGCGCAGCTGGACAACGGCCGTGCATACTGTGAAGCCTGCCGGACGAGACCTGTACAGGGTAACACTCCGAACTGCTGACGATAATCGCCGGGTCACTCAGGAGGCGTCTGAGCGTGGTATCCCGTTCTATACCCACGCTTCCGCACCTGACAAAGGCTTGAAGATTGTCATCCGGGACCTCCCATTCAACATGGAAGCCGATCACCTGCATCGCGAACTCGCTGACCTGGGCTTCTACATACGGGCAGTCGTGAAGATGAAGTCTCCTAAATCGCGCGATGATATGCCGCTCTTCCTGGTCGTCTGCTCCGACACCGTGGAGAACCGCATACTATACCAATTGACGCGGGTCGCCGACGTTCCGGTTCAGACCGAAGATCTTCGCTCCAGGAGAGGCCCTGTGCAGTGCTTTCGCTGCCAGGGGATCAATCACGTCGCGCGCCACTGCCCTATGCCGGACAGATGTGTTAAGTGCGCCGGCGCCCACGCAGGAAGTGCGTGCCCCCGTCCGCCCACTGAGAAGCCGACTTGTGCACTCTGTGGCGGTGCTCACGTGGCCAGCTATCGTGGGTGTGAGGTGTGGAAGCGTGCCATCGCTCGCCAGCGTAGCCAAACACCAGCACCACATCCGAAGAAGCCAGCAACGAGACGGCCCGGCGTCTCTTTCGCGGCGGCGTCAGGGGCGCCCTCACCGTCCCGGCTGCGTCGGCTGTTCCTGCTCCTGCCGCGTCCGATGGCGTGCCGATACCTGAGGCTCCTGCGCCTCCACCACAGCTGCTAGTGGCGGACCCAGGTACTGTCTCTCCCGGGCCGTCGGCCAGACCGCGCTCCGCCAATCGCCTGCGCGGGGGTCAGCGCCCCTGGGTACCCAGCGCTCAGCACCGTCAGTCGAGCAGCCCCAGGTGGACTCTCCAAGCGAGTCAGCCACGCCTCCCCCTTCCAGCGACGGGGCCGCGCCGGCTGCCTCCACCGCTGACCTGGCCAAACTCGTCGCGCAGCTCACTGCCTTGGTGACCAGTGCTACGAAATTGATTGAAGCCCTGTCGCAGCAACTCACCGCTGCAGTGCCGCTGGCCTCTCCGGCCCCGACCGCTGTCAACACTCACCAGCTGCACCATGGGCAGCGTTAGAAGGCTCACGGTCGTCGCGTGGAATGCCAACGGCGTCCGCACTCAAGCTGGTGAACTTCGCCAATTTCTTCGAGATGTAGCCGTCGACGTCTGCCTTATCAACGAAATCCACCTGAAGCCTGGGGTCGACGTCAGGGCGGTCAACTACTCCAGCTATCGCACCGGTCGACTGACGGCGGGCGGTGGGACAGCCGTTTACGTCCTCAATGGCATTCGTCATCACGTGATACAACTTCCACCACTGGCAACCCTGGAGGCCACTGGTGTCGTCGTTCACACCTCGGCGGGCGCCATCACGTTCGTCGGCCGCCGTCTCGTCCACTGGACCCTGCTGACATCGATGCTCTGCTCTCCTTGAGGGGGCAGGTGTTCGTCGCCGGGGACTTCAATAGTAAACATGTCTCCTGGAACTCCAGGATCACCAATGCCGCTGGCCGCTGCCTGCTCCGGGTAGCAGAACGCCACCATGCGCTTGTGGTGGGGCCGTACGATCCGACAATCTTCCCTGCCTGTGGCCTCCCGGATATCATCGACATCGCAGTCGTCAAGGGCATCCCTCATTAGATCACCGCCACGACGAGGACGGCTCTGTCTTCTGATCATGACCCAGTGGTTTTCGATATCGCCCTGCAACAGCCCAGGCGAGGCATCTCACTTGCTGGCATCGACTGGGGCAGGTTTCAAACAGCCGTGACGGACTCACTCGCTGCCGCGCCGCCCCCTGCAGCAGCTGGTGCGGAAGCAGCACTTCTGCACTTTGCGGCAACCACGATCGACGCTGCCAACACAGCAACGCCGTCCCGACCTCGAACTCCTCAGTGATGGCCGCAAGGATGTCCGGCGGCAGCTGGCGGGAGTAGTCAGGCGAAGAACCGGGTCTACCGGGAGTGGCAGCGGACAAGAAATGCCGACACCAAGCGCCTCCTCAACAGGATGCGGAGGGATATCCGGGTCGCCATTGACAACCATCGCAATCGCGACTGGAATAACAAGGTCGCCACCCTCTGTCTTGACGACGGCACGGTCTGACAGGCGACGAAGCGTTTCCTACGCCGCAAGCAACGTATCCCTCCACTGCTGGTCAATGGTCAGGCTGTCTGCGAACCAGCTGCGAAGGCTGATGCCCTCGCAGACGTCTTTGAGGCTGCGTTTACGCCGATCGAAGACCCGACCGACGCTGTCCACGACGAGCTGGTTGCTGACCGGCTCCCACGCTACTTGGAGGCACGCGACGACGATGACGTCATTGAAGAGGTGACGGCGGAGGAGGCGTCGTCTATCCTGCGTGCCCTGAACCCCAGGAAAGCTGCGGGCCCAGACGAGGTTTCCAACGCCCTACTCCAGAAGTTGCCGCCGGTGGCTGTCACTCATCTCGCCGCCGTCTTTAATGTAATCCTCCGGTCCTGCAGTTTTCCGCAGTCCTGGAAGCATGCAGAGATCGTGGCGATTCCGAAGATGGGGAAGGATCTGCGTCAGCCCGCGAACTACAGACCTATTAGTTTACAGCCGGCCGTCTCCAAGGTCTTTGAAAGGGTGTACATCAGGCGGCTGCAGCGCCACGTTGACGAGGAAAGCCTCCTGCCCGAAGAGCAGTTCGGCTTTCGCAGGGGCCACTCGGCAGTTCACCAACTCCTACGGCTAGTGGAAGATGCGTTCGTCGCCCTCGAGCAGCCCGAGTTCTTCGGCGCGGTGTTTCTGGACGTGTCGCATGCTTTCGACAGTGTGTGTCACCGCGGCCTCTTGTTCAAACTTTTTGAACTTGGGGTCCCGACGTCGCACGTCCGTCTCATCCATTTATATCTTGCCGATAGGACCTTCGATGTGCGGGCCGCGCATGGCTTGTCCTCCGTCCGCCGCTTCAACGCCGGTGTGCCACAGGGCTCGGTCTTGGGACCACTCCTGTATTCGCTGTACATTTCTGATGCGCCGAAGATCGACCGTGTGCGGCTCGCCCTGTACGCGGATGACACGGCTCTATATACGAGGAGCCTCAATGCCGCCGTCATGCGCCGCCGTCTGCAGCTCGCCGTTGACACCCTGGCAGCCTGGGCAGTCAAGTGGCGTCTAAAATTCAATAGGGCCAACACACAGTTCCTGATCGTCACCAGGCGACTCGTTCCTCCGGGTCTGCAACCGCTCACCGTCGGTGGCAGCCCTGTCCCAAAAGTGGCCAAAGTGAGGAACCGGCTTCGCGTCCTGTACCCGGTGCTGAACCCCGGCTCCCGACTACCACCGCGTCTGGGCATCACTCTCTACAGGGCGCTGCTCCGCCCTGTAATCCAATACGCCGCCGTCGTCTGGGGGAACGCCGCCGACACGAACCTGAAGAAGCTGGAGACACTGCAGAATCGCATCCTTCGGCTGGCCTTGCACCTGCCTTACGATTTCCCCGCCGCTCATCTCCACGACATCGCGGAAGTACCTCTGCTCCGTGACCTCTTCCAGGCGGCCGCCCGCACCTTTTATGAACGTGCTGGCCGGTCACACAACACCCAAATCCGGACGCTGGGCCGCAAACTGCCGCGCAGCGTCAACACCCGCTGGCCACACCTGCACACTGCAGAACTGTGCTGAGGAGACACCCAATAAGACATTCTACATGTGACGACGCATTACATCGGCATGCATGGGAGGCAAAGCACTAACTGCTGCGAACTCCATCACACATCGGAGGAAAAGTTATCTCCGTGCAGATCCACGCGAGACCGAACCCAGTTCCCCCTGAGCAGCCATAGCGTACGGATCTCCGTGCCGGCACGTTCACAGGAGCTCAGTCCGTCAGTTCACCTGATGATGGCGACATGTTTGATCGCCGTAATATTGTGCCCGTTGGACACTATAGACCGGCAGTACACCCGTGGATATTTTGATTAGTAAACAAATACTTTCCGTTACTAGCAATAGCTCAAAAATATACACCTTACTTAACAGCTTCAATGTCGTCGCATCCAGACCACCACCACAAGCTACTGCCGATGCCAATAAAATTTTCCACCAGCTTCATATAAACAGCAGTCCAGAGAACAACACGGACAAACGGAAACTATGAATAATTAGAACAAAAAAGAAACGGAAGTCCTGAGAATTCATTTCCTGTAAAATACCTAGATTAGGATGTACACTAGTGCAAGAATGGAAAAGCGACAAAATGCTGAGATTCGGACCGAACAGATCAAACAGTTTGGCTCTAAGGCCGATACTAGTTAATGTTGCAACGTATGTCGGAATACATACCAGATACCCATCGTGTAGAGAAACGGGGATGTGGCATGTGGCAGTTGCACTGAAATCATCTGAACCTGAAGACGATCTGAAAAGTCATGGGCTATATCTGCCGTGAATCATCATTACAAGATTTCTGAAGTCTTGATTCTTAATTGGTTCTTGATTAACAGGAGCAGAGCTTTATTCCAGAATTCGAGGGCTCAAGCTCTAGCAAAATATTTCCTCTCCCACACTGGTACATTAACGAAGGGTTCGAAAAGAAGCAAATAACAGGAGCTGAGTTTCTAAATCTAACAGCCACTTATGACACAATAAATCAAGTAGAGCATTTGGAGAAACTATACCATCTCACAAAGAATTCCGCGCCTACATGAATTGCAGATTACATCCTAAATGATCATTCATCTTTTTAATTTGTTATATTCAATACCAACGCAGACCTTTGGGACACCAGGAAGTGAGATATGTCGAGGCTGCATGCTGGCTCCATTCTCTTCAATGTGTGTGCAAATGACACTCCTCAGTCAGAGGTCACAGGAAGTTTTGCTGACACCAGACATCCGGCAAGGATCTAGTTCTAAGTTTCTTCACTTGGTTAAGCCTAGGACCAAATGTGAGAATGTCATCAGAAAAATCAAATCGAAGGCACAATGCTATGTTTTTCAGGTCGTTAGATTTGAGCTAAGAAATATGAAAGTATCAAGAACACTGTTACACATTTTGAGAGAACTGCCCTGTAGGTACATGCTATCATGACATTTCGTCACAGAGTCTTCTGGCCATCTTCAAGCGAGTATGCAAGAGAAGGACATTACACATAAAATCGAACATCACAAACTGGATCCGCTTATGGTAGTGCCTCTCTGTCAGTTTTGTTGTAACCACAACCAACAGCGGGAACGCCTTGGGCTGCGGATCGGAGCCGCCAGGCGGGGAAGCCGCCGGCGGTGGAGCGCGCACCACCGGGTAAATGCAGGAGGAGTCCGACGACAGACCAACGACACGTGACAACAACGGACCACGACCGACTATGAGCGACACAACGAGGAAGAGATAAACAACGGTGGCTTGAGGAAACCACAACACCAAACAACAAACGTAAATATCCACTCGGAACCAGAGCCAGGCAAATGTTAACAACGAGCAACGATCAAGTCGCAGTACCGCCGAGATAGAAACGAAATCCAGAGCGAGTACCAGACTGGCTGGGCTAGGGCAGAGCGGGTCCCTCTATACGAAACCGGAGGGAGCGGCTATTGGCCGCTGTCTGCACGTGGCTTAACGGTGGCGCCCTCGCTGCGCGAGAGCCGCTGCGCGGAATAGCCGCCGCAGAGGCGGAGCCCTATATGCCGGGCTGACCACGTCCATTTGTTCTGCCGCGTGTTCGACTTCCGCGGCGGAAGGTACTAGAAGTTTTGTCCTGAGATTAATTAACTGGCCTTGATTGACTGGGTGCTTCGGTCGACTGAGCCTTTATGACTAGCTGAAACTATTGAATAAAATACAATCGCCAGACTAGTGGCACTCAACTGTACTTCTGAAAGAGCAACCGCTTACATCAATGGAAACAGTGTTCACAAAAATGCATCAGATCAAAGAACATGACTCAATGACACTCGCGTGTTGTGACAGCTCATCGATACCAGAGGTGCAAGACGGTTCGCAGTAGCGACACCCAGTCTATTACTTGAGCTGATCATACAAAAGACTTAATAAACACAGGGATCTGAATGTACAGGTTGTTTGAAAATTTCACAAACACACGGATCTACATGTACAGGTTGTCTGACTGTTATAGACACAAACAAAACGCTCGAGTACATCACAGTTATACAAGGAAGTATTCCTAATAAAGTTAGGTCCAGAAACTAGTGGTTTCTGCCATACGACGTATTCACCAGTGCAACCATACCAATGTTACAACACTGTCAGTGTCTAAGGCTACGTTCATTTGCAAATGAAAAGCTGCCATAATTTGAATTTATTTTCATTCCGTATACCTCAATTACTGGCCAACAGCGTTTCAAGAACAAGTACTCCTAACTTGGTCCGGTAGTACCATGGCCTCCCGCGTCCTCCGACTTGAAGCTGCTGGACTTTTTTTTGTGTTTGGACATTCCAGTCCCGTTGATAGTAACAATGAACTCACTAACGCTTATTGGATGGTTGGCAGTGCATTCTGAACACGTTTGGAATTTTTCAGCATGTATTGGCATCCATGAGTAGACATGCTGAAGTCTGCCGTGACATGGATGGCGACCATGTGGAACAAATGTCAAGTGTTTGTCCTCAAGTGCATGTTTGTAGTTTGCATCCTAGGGGTTACTGTTATAAGCTATTCACGTACCCAATCGTAAAAGGGCGCATCGCAGAAACCATTCGTTTCAGGACCTTTATTTATTAGGATCACTAGCTTGACGCCAGCTACTTCGCGTGGCCTGCAGAGATTTTTGTATTTTCCTTTAAACGAATTTTCGTGGCGTTCACAAAATGTAACACTTTCTAAGCTTTTCAATCCAGTTAAGGTTATATATGCGTTGTCTTTTCCGAATGTACTTCTGACCGTAAAGCGATTCTGTTACCTGGAGTCCAAACGATTTGTTAATCATGCGTTTTTCATCTTTGTGGAGATTCTTCCATAGCAACTTTCATCCCCTAACAAATATTTTTTTTTGCATCTAACCGAGAAGTAAAATGCCAAGTTTCATAAACTTAGCTTTAATTTTTTTAATGTAATGAAATATTTTCTTAAAAGTTTTCATCCCTCATTGCACTCCCACAGGGGTTGAGTTTCCAAAAGAAGTGAAATACATATTTTTCATCTGTGACCGAGAAGTCAAACACTAATTTTAAAAAATTTAGCTTTAAAAATACTTTCGCAATGAAATATTTTCATAAAATGTTTTACCCTCTATTTCACCTCCCTATGGGTAGAATTTCCAAAAACAGTGATATGTGCATGCTTTTATTTCTCATAGAGAACCAAATAAAAATTTTCATAGATTTAGCTTCAAAAATGTTCACACAGAGAAATATTTCCACAAAAACTTTCATTGCCCGTTTCACCCCCGTAGGGGTTGAATTTCCTAAAACAGTGGAAGACATATTTTTTATTTCTAACTTAGGAGCCAAATTTAAATTTTCATAGGTCTAGGTTTAAAATTGCTTTCATCATAAAGTCAGCTGCTCGTGGTCTCGCAGTAGAGTTTTCTCTTCTCGAGCAGGCGTTCCCGAGTTCGATTCCCGGCGGGGTCAGGGATTTTTCACCTGCCCCGAGATTACTGTTGCTGTGTCGGCTTCATCGTTCACCCCCCTTATGGTCGGAGGAAGGCACTTACAAACCACTTCCATTAGGACCTTGCCCAGTACTGCGGTGCGCGTCTCTAGCATCGTTCCCCTACGTTTGTCAAGCAGCATGGGACTTCATTTCCATTCATAATAAAATGTTTTCATAAAAATGTTATCCTCTATTTCACCCCCTTAGGGGTTCAGCTTCTAAAAACACTGAAACACGTTTTATTTTGTGTTTTTATTTTTTTTTCTAGCCAACAAGTTAATTACCACTGTTCGTATATGTAGCTTTAAAAATCCTTACTAGTTCTTTAATAATGACGTATTTTCAAAAAAAGCTTCCATCCATTATTTCACCCCCATATCATTAAATTTCCAAGAATGCTGAAATACGGATTTCATTATTTCTGACCGAGAAGCCAAATGACAATTTCTGTAGGTCTATCTTCAAAATTTCCTCAATAGCGACATTTTTCAAAAAATCCTTCATCCTGTAGTTCACCCCCTTAGGGTTGGAATTTCGAAAACTCGTTTGGAGAAGATGTGGATTTTGTACTGAAGGTATCGTTTAACAGATTTCAAGTTCCTGTCCTCATCACGGCACGGCCCTCAACGCTGAGTCAATCAGGACATTGCCTCTTATATAGAGAGATATGCTTGTTTCATTGTAATGCACTCGTCCCTTTCCCTTGTTCCTATTGTGATCAAATTAACTCTTAATTACTTTCAACGCACAACCTATGACGAGAAGAACTTAATGACTTAGGCTGAACGAGGGAGGAATCAGAGGAACAATTGCACTATGTTTCTGCTGCTCGTGGAGACTTCACCTGCATAATGAAAATTGGTTTATGGCGCCGATAATGACCTCTTTGGCGCACGGATCCGGGATCGGAAGTAGAGGCTCGTCCTTTGTGGTGACGGCCGCCCGACACACTTCAGCTCCAACACTGTTTGTCTAGAAGTGAGTTCTTATTCTACCACGACAACCATTATACTTTGTTCAGCGGTTGTCTTGAAGGAATCTCCTGCACTTCTTCCTCACATGTTGCCAACGCAACTAGTCTTGTAGGCACGTTCCTGCCACAGCTACGACAGAAGAATATTCCTGTGTTAAGTATCGCGCTAAGGTCGATTTTACGCGAGGCTGTGGCTGACAGTGTCTCTGTCTTCTCTACAGAACTTTAACGGCCTCGCTCCCCTCCCTGTCGCAAGAAGCAGCCATTGTACAAAATTCCCCAAACATGCGACCAAGAGCCACGTGTCTCCAAAAGTGCGCCACACTGTTCATACAATACGTCTCACCCATCATCATCATCGACTACTAAAAAATAAAAAATAAATACCTATCTGTAAAGACACCGTATTGCTTCATTAGCATTGATTTAGCTTAATGGGGATGGATCATCGTTTTGTATCACTACACACTGCGATGCAACAATTTATCTCGGGGTTGACCGCCGCACGCAACACCACACATAGATTTTTTTACGGTACTTTTCCTTTTCGATAATTTAATATATTTTCCTTGGGGTACTAACTACACACACATTAGAAACATCTGCACCCGCCTTTCACCGTTCTTCAGAGATACAAGTGTATCCGTGCATGATAGGTGCTTATCACCCTGAACAAGACATCTACGCTGATCAAAAGGAGGCTAAAACAAACTCCGATACAAATGGTACGCTTACTCACCTGCACCCCCTCTCCGAGATAGCGGCTATAAATTTCTGCACAGAAAACAGTACACTCAGTAGAAATGAGAATTTGAAGACAGGTTAAGCGATGTGCAAGACGGGACGGGTTAAGGAATTATTATATTCTCCAGGAGCTATACATCTTTGCTCTAAGGAGGAGATAACAGACTACAAGAAGAAACGAGAAAATCATATGGATAGAATGGAGGAAAGTCGACTACGCAGACTGCCAGGATCCTACTAAAAAGGGGAAGAAGAGACGTCATTTGACCAAGGAGAAGAGGGAAGGAGGTCCGAACGAGACAAAAGTCTAGTCCTTGAATGGTGGAAGAAAAAGAAGGCTGGGACCACAATCGAAACGGCCGACAGCTTACTCCGGTCAGGCTGAAGTGAAGGAAAATTTTTCCTGAGAAAATGTGCTTATCCGGACGCTGGGCTCTCACACTCCGCATCAGAGCCGTGGAAGATTAATGGTAAGACACCAGAAGTGCGGGCGCTATGTGGTAATTCTTATTATCCAGACACACGCATTACGTAAGTCAAGGAATAATCTGCTCTCATTTGTTGGGAGAGCTCAGGGCAATCTGAGAATACTGCGCCTTAAGTACAGACTGTGGAAAAGAAGAAACCACGTCCCACCAGCTTCAGTGCACACAGAGCACCACGATTTGTACTCGACGTGAATTTACGATCGTAAGTGAAATCGTCGTAGCTGCAACCTTTCGTTGGGTGAACACTAGTTAGCAACACGCCCGGACATTCAAATTGCACCAGGAGGAAGGCGTCATTCAACAAACATCGAATTGCCATGAAATGCAGCCCATGGTTGTATATGCAAATGATCAGCGATTTCGAGGAACCGTACAGAATATGTAGGAGTAATGCCAACCAAAATATGTGTGTATATTACGCAGCTTTCTTCTCACGTAGAAATCGAATTTCAGCGTTGTTTGTATATGATGAAATAGTGTTATGCGTCGTATAAAAATCATAAACGTCTACCAGAGTGTGTTGGAATACGACAAAAACAGAATCGTGGCCTGTCGAAGGAAGAAAGGAAGATTAATGTCCCGTAGACAGCGCGGTCATTAGACACGGAGTAACAGTTCGGATTACGAAAAGGATAGGTAAGGGAATCGGCCATGCTCATTTCAAAGGAATCATCCACGCATTCACTTGCAGCGATTTATGGAAATCACAGAAAACCTAGATCTGGATAGCCTGATCGGGATTTGAACCGTTGTCCACATACTTGTAACGAACTTCGTGGAAAATAAATACTACCGGGCATGTCTGCGCGCTGCATCACTAGTGATTCATAAGGCTCACCGCAGAGAGAGTTGGTATAGTTTTGTGAAAGACCATGTAGTTGCTTCTTCTATCGTAGTTAGTGAGATAAACAGTGTGTGGAGTCATCTGTACGCTCTTCTTTTTGGAGGCCCATGATTGAGGTAGCTGCATGACAATACTACGGCTACCTATCTCCCCTCGCGCTTCTAATCTCCCCCCCCCCCCCCTTCATTCTGTCACACCGAAAAACCACAATATGTCTTTAATACGGTACACGCATTTAATATTTGTCCTAAATCCACTTCATTTAAAAGTAAACATTAATTCTGTACCTATAAAACACTATTTTCCATCTAATTTTATCCAAAGGTTGCAGTGTTTCATCCGTTCTGTATTACTTTCGTAACAATAAAGAACAACGCATTTCAGCCATAAATCGTAGTTTGATTAAAATGCACGATAAATTTCTAGCCCTGGGGGCTCATCTTTAGGAGCTTTGACAGTCTACATCAACTTTACTTTTCTTTTAATTCTAGGCCTGTTATATTACAAAACGCCACATTAGGAAACATAAGATTATAAAACTATGATAATTCGAAAATTAACTTGCTGTTCCTTGCAGTAGGTGAATACCTCTGGGGAGAATGTTTACGTAAAAATACACACGTTCTATTAAAAAGCACATTTTCAGAAACATTTTGATACAGAATCTTAAGGGTCGAAATTATTTGACTTGTTTTGAATAGAGTTTGAAAAGGTACTCTGTTTAAATGTTTCTGCAAATGTGCTTTTTAATAGAAAGTGTGTATTTGCACATAACTGTTTCTTGTAGTAGGTGAGTGGTTCTGGAGAATGTTTAAGTTACTTTCCGAATTATCATAGTTACATAATCTTATATTTCATAATTTGTTGTATTACAAAATACCAATGTGATCTTGCCTAGAATTAAAAGAAATGTAAAGTTGATGTATTTTGATTGACATCAGACTCCACGGCTCGAAATGCATCGTTCATTTTAATAAAATGAAGATTTGTGACTGAAGGCAGTTGTTCTTTATTATTACTATTCTTCATAATTTGCGATTTTTCCATCCTCTATAACGTGGAAGCTATTAATCCCAGAAAAAACATTAATAGGACCTTTTTCGTAGGAAACTGAATGCAGTTTTGTTTTGTACTGGGAAACATTTTCCCTATAAGCGGCGGTTATTCGAGAAAAACACCAAAAAGAGTCCTTTAAACGCCGTCCCAGCTCCGCTCACACTGCACAGGTGGGGATTTTTAGTATGTTGTTCGTGATACTCCCTCCTACCACAGTACAAAAATCTGCTACTACATGAACTTATTTCCCTAATTTTCCTTCCTTAACTGGAGTAACTACTTAGGCGCTCTGTTGACCCTACAGGAGTTGCTTCGGACTCGAGCCGTCCCTCTCAGAACTTTTAGCCCATTATTAAAATTCTCTCTCACGTCCGCAAGCCGAGGGACGCCAATGCCGACCCACCGCAAGACAAGCGGAGCTGATTACTCTGGGTCCGAGCGCGCCACGCCTCGCCGCGCAGCCCCTGGGCCCGCCTACAGCCACGCCACTGATGACGTCGACGGCGCCCCAGCAGAACTCTACGGCGCAGCCGAACTAAGAGCGTGGGGCAGCGCCGTGTTACGCCCGTGAGTTCGTAGTCAGCTGTCTTTCAACTTGTTTGAGGTGTAATTTACTGCTTCTTGTGTTGGACACGCTTCAGTGTTGACATCTTAATATCTAAGCATTCATACTTTCTATCAGATTAATAAAGTCTGCCAACTTATTACTACTTCTGATACGAGTTTTGCAAATATCTTTTCGTGGTGCACATTGACATCTGTCAATCTCGCAATTTACGATGGTGAAGCGAAACATTGTGCCTACTGCCCACGGCTATGCTAAATGCCGCCCGGTTGCTCTAAGGGCACGTGGCACGGCGAAACAAAGTTAACAGTATAAGCGGAGCAGAGACGAATAGGAAATCAGTTATTTTTGAGAACATTTCTCTCAGAGAACAGCCGTTTTTTTTTTGTTACTTAAAATTGACATGAACAGTCACAAGCACAAGAAACTCTTTTTGTTTTGAGGTTACCGGTTTCGGTCTGTTTTAGACCATTTTCAGACCTACCACCAGACTCCACGAACGCCAGTAGTTAGCTTTCGTTGAGTCGGAACACCTGCTGCGTTCACTACCGGGGTCTACCATCACGGTGGTAGGTCTGAAAATGGTCTAAAACAGACCGAAACCGGTAACCTCACAACAAAAAGGAGTTTCTTGTGCTTGTGACTGTTCACGTTCATTTTAGAGAATAGGAAATGATTCGAGCTAGGAAATTGGCTGCAAACTGAAAAATCCACTGACATAAGGGCAGATTATTATGGCTGTCCACGTGCTACCGTGATGATCCACAGAAAGTTGTTGAAGACGGCGAAATCGCGAATAGGCCGCAAGTTGACGAAAGTTTACTCAGAAAGCGGAGATCGGAGACTTGTTCGTTTTGTAAAGCGGAATAGGCGGCGATATGACACACATCTGACGTCAGAGCACACTACTGGTGCAGACACATCGTCAAAGATGAGGTTCCGCAGAAGACGACCCCAAACACGTTCCCACGGTGATGCAAGGGCGTCACGAGTTACGGCTGCAGTGGTCGTGGGATTGTAGTGGCTAGTCCAAGGAGCAATGGAAAAATGTTGCATGGCGGGTAAATCACATTTCTCTTGCTACGCCAGGTCGAAGGTCGTGTCCAGATTGGCTGTAATACGGACGAACGGAAGCTCGAAATGTGCACAGCACGATAGACAATGGCCGGTGGTAGGGTATCATGCTGTGGAGAACAATCTGGGTTTCCGTGGGACCTGTGGTAATAATTGACTGTGACGACCGTTGACTTGGTGAGCAGTATACAGCCGGCTGTTCCAAGGCTGTTGTTGAAACAGATGGGTTGCCTCGTTGTCCAGTATGCCATAAGGTGCTCACTACAATGAAAAAGTCCAGTCGTTATGTATCCCTCGTCGCCGCACAGTTTGAAGAGGCTGACAGCGATGCGGTGAAGTACAGTAGCAACGACCTTTCAGGCAGAAAGAAGTCATACCATGTTCTGCGCCTTCCTCACATGCGTCAAATTCAATCTACAAGCGTTTCATGCAATTAATTTTAGATAACTGACAGGGAGGAGCATTCGACTTATGCAGCATTACGAGCAAGCTAGAAAGATGCATACATAATTGCATGAAGTGGATCGCAGATTTCAGTGGGGCCAGTGTTAAATTCCCGTTCCCTGGATGTCTCAGAGTGTGTAACGCCATGAGAGGTAAGGAAATTTGACCAAGTTTGCCTTTCCAAGCAAACAGTTTCTCGTCGGATCCGAGACATGCGTGCGGATCTGGAGAACCAACTCAAGGAGAAAGCTCAAACTTTCGTTGCTTATTTATTAGCACTTGATGGAATCACTAATGAACAGACTGTGCACAGCTTACAATGTTTGTACACGGTGTTGACTCCGCACTACAGATTTTCGAGGGAACTGTAAGCGGTTGCAACTGTGGCTTCCAAAACTACAGGTCGCGTTGTCTTTGAGATGGAATGTGAACCCGCTGGAAACATGTGTTTACCATGGGACGGGATCTGTTTTGTGGCGACAGATGGAGCTCCGCAGATGGTCAGAAGTTAGTGCATACCTGGTAAGTGCTTCCCAAATTAAGTCTTGATTTTCTCTTTCATACGAGACATTGCTTGCTATTTTAGCCACCAGGGGCCTTTTGGGCAGAAAGTGTGTAATGTGTCCACGTCATGTGCGATTTCACTCAGTGACGACAAACTGGTCGCAGACTTTGTCTTTTTCACCGAGATCGCGAGACATTTAAATCAAATGTGTCACTTAAAGGAATGGATATGGTTACTCCAGCAGCTACGATGAAATAAATGCATTCACGGACGGACTATGTCTGCTGTGAAATGTGCGTGTGTCTAAGGGCTGCCTTCGGGTAGACGGGTCGCCTGGTGCTCGTCTCTTTAGCTGCTGACGACAAAGGACAGCACCATCCATCACGCAAGGATAACCGACACCACAGTATCACTTCGCGAGAAGGCTCTCCCAACACAAAGTCTCTGAAAGCACTTCAAACAACTTCCAATATAACATTATTTTCAATTACTTTCAATGAATAGGATTCCGTAGTAACTAAACTCAAAAGTCAGTGTTTCCTTGTCTGCTGTACTATTTCTCCATCGCTACAGTTTGAAATCTCCAGTTAGAGTCAATCTTAAGTAATTTTTATTCAAAGCAAACCATTTTGCACAAAGTTTCATTTTACATCTACAGTGATACGTTTGGTATTGTTCAACTTTTGCTTTGATCTTTCTCATCAAATATACGTTTGAATTATTAAATATACACAAAATTGGAAACTTTAGATGTCGTTTATGTGTCTTTTGGGACATGTGCTCCGGCACATGCGTATTCAGTGATATTGTTAGGGAATATTAAGTGTTTATATGTTGTTAACGTAATGACGAATAACACAGCTCACGTTCCTTTAACAAAATACGACTCCGACCAGTCGGAATAAAGTAGGTTGTTTTTCATTGGCTCAAGATGTAAATAAAGAGGTGGTTTCATATCTGTCCGCTGTACGATGACAGAAGCTAACATTTACATTCTGGAGCTCGTCATATTTCAACATTTCCGAAGTCATGCGTGAGGTTACCCACTTCTGCAGTTATTTTCGGGAAACATTACGATTTGTTTGGTATATTTTACAGAGGTGTTCATAACATTTTCGTAATTTATATGTTCGGTGTTTGTTTACTAATAATGAACATCACTTTTATAGTAACTTGGTTACAGACTCGGGTTTTTCCAGCTGTCAAGGGATTAAGTATTAATTTACATATCATTCTGAAATATCAGCTGCGCCAAGATCGCTTGTAAATCTTTTTATTGATTAGCAGTTTCGACAGATCTGTGCTGTCCTGTCACCATCGGATCTTGTAACACATTAAAGGAATTTCATGATCCTTACAAAGCTGCATGTCACATAGTGACTAACCACTGATATGTCGAAACCCGTAACAAATAAGAAGATATATGAGCGATCTTGGCGCAGCTGATGTTTCAGAATGACATAAAAATTCAGAGCGCTCCCAGCAGTTGATACAATGTCGAACGCATATAAATGTTAATTTATTTAGGCACGTTGACGATCAAAATACGATAATTTACTTAGTATGCAGTTTTGTAGCCACAGAATCCAAATTTTAGTATTGTTTGTCACGGAAACTAAAAAAAACCGCTTTTCGTTACTTAAGGCTCTCGAGTAATTAACTTTGATCTCATCACAGACAATGTCGTTAAAAGATGCCCACAAACCACCGGCCCGTAATTTACGAGAATTATGTGACCTGCGTTTAGACACCCAGAGCCAAATATCTCCCGAAACCTACTGCGGACTTAGCATTGATTCTGCATTTCATAGATTGGATGTGCTTCGCTCCAAAAACGGACAAGTGTCCGATTATGAAGGCTGTCATAGTGTTTTGGCTCCTCACAGTCTTTCACCTTTAGTACTTAACAACGTCCTTCAGTGCTAGACGTCACACATTGTGCTTCTTTCTTTCCTACGTGTACCGCTTCGAAACACTCCAGTGCTCAAAGCAATCAGATGCAGAAAATTTTCTGCTTATACTTTTCAGTTGTTTTTGGAACCATTGTAACTTTCTTTCTGAGAAACATTCATATCTGTAGCTCGATTTTTAATGTATTTCTTGCTTTTGACCTCCGCATAATGTTGCTTTCATAGATAACATTTTCTGTGTCATTTTGTGTTTTATGTATTTACCCTTTCACACCAGTTGAAATGCTGTCACTCTGGATAACAGAAACGAATTATTCTTAAAGAAAATAAACAACTCGACATACTGTGTAACGCATATTTACTGCATGGAGTAGCACAAAAGTGAATTGGTAAGCTGCACCTTTAGAAGAGCATACTGATCACATTGTAGCGCTGAAAATGATGTAGAACTGATAACAGGTGCTCATGTTACCCTCCACCAAGTCATAGCAGTGGAATGGTGCGTACATACCAGTCACTTCTGTGGAATCGGCACAATAAGATGTTTTAGCATGAATGGATAGCACAGTGGCTTAAAGGAGCTGTTGTGTTTGGACGTTCTTTTTCCAAAAACTTTAATTATCCAGCATGCCTACTCAAATACTAGATGAAGTCACGTCACTACCGATGCATGTAAACTGCAAGCAATAATGTTGTTGTTGTTGTTGTTGTTGTTGTCTTCAGTCCTGAGACTGGTTTGATGCAGCTCTCCATGCTACTCTATCCTGTGCAAGCTTCTTCATGTCCCAATACGTACTGCAGCTTACATCCTTCTGAATCTGCTTAGTGTAATCATCTCTTGGTCTCCCTCTACGATTTTTACCCTCCACGCTGCCCTCCAATACTAAATTGGTGATCCCTTTATGCCTCAGAATATGTCCTACCAACCGGTCCCTTCTTCTTGACAAGTTGTGCCACAAACTCCTCTTCTCCCCTATTCTATTCAATACTTCCTCATTAGTTACGTGATCTATTCATCTAATCGTCAGCATTCTTCTGTAGCACCACATTTCAAAGGCTTCTATTGTCTTCTTGCCCAAACTCTTTATCGTCCATGTTTCACTTCCATACATGGCTACCCTCCATACAAATACTTTCAGAAACGACTTCCTAACATTTAAATGTATACTCGATGTTAACAAATGTTTCTTCTTCTGAAACCCTTTCCTTGCCATTGCCATTGCCAGTCTACATTTTATATCCTCTCTACTTCAACCATCATCAGTTACTTTGCTCCCTAAATACCAAAACTCATTTACTATTTTAAGTGTCTCATTTGCTAATCTAATTCCCTCAGCACCGCCCGTCTTAATTCGACTACATTCCAGTATCCTCGTTTTGCTTTTGTTGATGTTCATCTTATACCCTCCCCTCAAGACACTGTCAATTCCGTTCAACTGCTCTTCCAAGTCCTTTGCTGTCTCTGACAGAATTACAATGTCATCGGCGAACCTTAAAGTTTTTATTTCTTCTCCATGGATTTTAATACCTACTTCGAACTTTTCTTTCGTTTCCTTTACTGTTTTCTCAATATACAGATTGAATAACATCGGGGAGAGGCTGCAACCCTGTCTCACTCCCTTCCCAACCACTGCTTCCCTTTCATGTCCCTCGACTCTTATAATTGCAATCTGGTTTCTGTACAAATTGTAAATAGCCTTTCGCTCCCTGTATTTTACCCCTGCTACCTTCAGAATTTGAGAAAGCTTTTGACAATGTTGGACTGGAATAATCTCTATCAAAGTCTAAAAATGCTAGAAACGTAGGTCTGCCTTTTCTTAATCTAGCTTCTAAGATAAATCGTAGGGTCAGTATTGCCTCACGTGTTCCAATATTTCTACGGAATCCAAACTGATCTTCCCCGAGGTCGGCTTCTACCAGTTTTTCCATTCGTCTGTACAGAATTCGCGTTAGTATTTTGCAGCCGTGGCTTATTAAACTGACAATATCTAACAGTTCGGTAATTTTCACAACTGTCAATGCCTGCTGTCTTTTGGATTGGAATTATTATATTCTTCTTGAAGTCTGAGGGTATTTCGCCTGTCCCATTATTGCTTATTATCTGGTGAGCAACATGTATAACAGCTGCTAATGACTGGAGCTTCCTTTTGTTGATACATTGAAGGGTTCTTGTAATTACGGTTTTTAGCTGGTTGGTGAACTGCAAGAGCCATAAATATGCTTCTGCCAAATGCCAGAATTCCAGTTAAGTAAGTACAGGGGTAAGCCTTCTGCCGACTGAGTGTAGCAGGATCAAGCAACGGGCACAGTCAGTCCATCCTAAAACTTTATCATGCTTCAAGTGGAAAGAATCCCTTTTAGCAAGATCTGAAGGGCAGGAGGGAACATTACGCCAAAAGTATGGAACAAGCTGTTAGGTCTAGCGGAGCATAGCTGGAATGTTTGTTCTAAACTGTCTAAGAAGATCTTTGATTGGAGCTTAGTAATTATTTTGATTCCACATTACGGTCGGAGGGAGGTAATGGCAAACCAACTCCGCTAGCACGTTGCGTAGTCTCCCGCATCGTCCCCTGCGCTCCTCGGAGTATGGGACCTCGTCATCATCACCATCATCAATTCTTTTGATAGCTGGGGAGAGCTCCTGGACGTGTGTACTTGGACGCCTTATCACTTATGACAAATAGACGAGATTTTCTGCCTTCTCCCCTATGCCAAGGAAGAAATATGGTGCACTGATTAACACGGTAACATCTGTAAGAGTCGAGAATTTGTCAGCGTGTTTATTAAATAATCACTGGTCGGAACCTTCAAGGTCTGTTGCAATTAGCTAATTGTGTCATTTTCGGGATGTCGCCAGCCAAGTTTTGTAGAGGAGTGTAAGAACACGCTTCTTCTTTGGGCGCTGTAAAAAATACTTGCTCCAGAGACATCGAAGGACACACTTCTCCTCAGGGCATGACAAAAGACATATCTCTGTAGGTGAATGCAGTGAGCTGCAGAGTGAGATGTCTCAAATTTACAGCAGAACTCACCTGCCACAGCTGAACGTAAAATTCTCATCCAGTGCTGTAGCTATCTTCTGCTCCTGTTCATCATTATGGTGGTAAGCACGGAGCATTCACTGAAACGTGGTGAGTAAGATGTTCCATTTCCCTGATCTGATTTTCGGAGCCAGCTAGCTACTTACAGGGTGACAACTGTCGACTATATGAAAAAAAAACGTAAATTAGTTACAAACTACGGCGTGCACACACTTCATTCAACATATAAACATCACTACAGATATTCAGATTTAGGCGATGATGTGGCGCAGACGAATAGCGAAATTCTGCATGACCCGCTGAAGTGTCGGAACATCGAAGCTCTCGATGACCTCCTGACCGGCTATTTTCAGCTCAGCAATGCTGTTATTACTCCACACATTGTCTTTAATACAGCCTCACGAAAAGGAGAATATGGCGGCCATTCCAGGCCCATGCCAGCGGCCCCTGGGTACCTCAGAGCCAGAATGCCGTGCCCAAAGTGCTCCTCCAGGAAATCAAACACTCTCCTGCGTTGATGGGATCGAGGTCCGTCTGGCATAAACCACATATAGTCATTTTACAGAACAAGGTTCTTATTATAGGAAACAGCGATCTATAATTACTATAAATAAACTGGAAGCAGTGTTGATCGCATAAATTTTTTAACGTGGTGATCGGTTTCGATCTTATAATAAGATCATCTTCAGACCTACAATGGACAAGAATCCTTCTAAACCTATACAGGACGACATTGTATATTGATAAAACTGTAAATAACGCTGATATACCATAGATGTCCGCCGGAGGTAGTGGCACACGGCAACTGAGTGTGTTAATGACAAACTTTCCACGAATAAAGCCATCGTTATAAAAGCAGACGAACGGAATACTCTGAGAGTTGTAAATAAAGGAACTTACCTCTTTAAAACTTTGAAATTTAGCAGACGGATCTTTTGTTACTTCTACTATGTTATTTTCGTTGAAAAAATTTAGACAGATATTAAAAGATTAATTGAAAATAACAATTGGTTGTTCACCCTAAAGACAAAAGTGTTCTTAATTTTGATATTTGTGGCTTCATTATCTTAAGATCACAAATAAACTTCACAAAATAAATTTATCGATTCGTCCGATGGTTAATACCAATAGTTGTCCATCATATAATTTAAATAAGAAGGTGAACACCATGCTGAAATCCTTTTATGTTTTCAAAAAGAATTTGGTATAACACATTTCAACTAGCAGAACAAATTTATGACATTAATATTCCCGATGGTGCACGATTCGCTTCTTTGGATATTACAAATATTTATACATTACATTACATTACTTGAGGGTACTTTAGCCTTTAACTATTTCATGTGTAATGGGAAGATTTATTTTCAGAAAGATGGTCTCGCCATGGGAAATTCGCTATCAGGTACAATCACTGATAATTTTGTTAGTCATAGAGAAACTATTTCGGGGTTTGTCTCAAAAAATATAAACACTAAAATTGCATATTACAAAAGATATGTGAATTACACGTTATTACATTTTAATGGCTCCAAAGAAGAGATTGGCGATTTGACGAGCAACCTCAATAGCAGCCATCCAAACTGAAGTTTACTGTCGAACGTGAAAGCGATAAGACGATAAATTTTCTCGACATTACTATTACTAATCATGAAGGGAGGCACCAATTTTTAGTTTAGAGGAAGCCAACTACTACAGATTTAACAATTAAGTCCACATTATGTCATCCACATAGATACAAAAAAGCCTTTTTCCAGTCCATGGTGTATAGGATCGTTAAACTACCATTAAAAAATGAGGCTGTGCGAAACGAGATGACTAAAACAATTTTCTGAAGCCAACAACTATGAAACTGAGTTTATTGATACCCTTTATGACAAAATTAGCAACTCTGTTCAAAATCCAACCAAAGCAGAGCGTAGAATAAATACAAGCTCACCAAAATGACCTATTATGGCAATTTTTAAGGTAAAATCAATAAAATGTTTATGGATACAAAGCTTACAGTCGCCTTTACTACTGAAAATTTACTTCAACATAGATTAGATATTTATAACTCTTATTTTTCATAGTTATCTCAAATTTCAATAATTGTGATAGAATTACTACGTGATGTACCAGTAGTATGTTCATGATACGTTATCTTAAAATTTCTACCAGTTTGGCCGACATAATGACTATCTTAGGGCAACACACTAACCAACATAAACATTCTGAAGGGACTGTTAATAACAATATGAGTATCTTGCATATCGTCCCTAAAGGCTTTTTACTTAATACCCTTGAAGAACTGGAAATTTATATACATCGGGAAAAAGATCAAGAAACTCTACTTGACGAATAACTGGATTTCAGAGAAAAATATTTTTTTGATCTGTTTGAGGAACTATTGTAAAATACTTCACGCTTCACGATGTTCCATTATCTATACTCATACAGACTGTCACGATAACCATATCTCCGCTGTAACGATTCCTTTTAGTGTTCGTTAATACACAATTATTGTCGATTGTGTGTGTGTTACGCTACTGCTTACCACACTTGTTTACAACTGTTGTTGTTGTCTTCAGTCCTGAGACTGGTCTCATGCAGCTCTCCATGCTACTCTATCCTGTGCAAGCTTCTTCATCTCCCAGTACCTACTGCAACCTACATCCTTCTGAATCTGCTTAGTGTATTCATCTCTTGGTCTCCCTCTACGATTTTTACCCTCCACGCTGCCCTCCAATGCTAAATTTGTGATCCCTTGATGCCTCAAAACATGTCCTACCAACCGATCCCTTCTTCTAGTCAAGTTGTGCCACAAACTTCTCTTCTCCCCAATCCTATTCAATACCTCCTCATTAGTTACGTGATCTACCCATCTAATCTTCAGCGTTCTTCTGTAGCACCACATTTCAAAAGCTTCAATTCTCTTCTTGTCCAAACTAGTTATCGTCCATGTTTCACTTCCATACATGGCTACACTCCAAACAAATACTTTCAGAAACAACTTCCTGATACATAAATCTATATTCGATGTTAACAAATTTCTCTTCTTCAGAAACGCTTTCCTGGCCATTGCCAGTCTACATTTTATATCCTCTCTAGTTCGACCATCATCAGTTATTTTACTTCCTAAATAGCAAAACTCATTTACTACTTTAAGCGTCTCATTTGCTAATCAAGGCCGTTTTGGTTAATGTTGCAAGGCCAGATCAGTCAATCATCCAGACTGTTGCCCCTGCAACTACTGAAAAGTCTGCTGCCCCTCTTCAGGAACCACATGTTGGTCTGGCCTCTCAACAGATACCCTTCCGTTGTGGTTGAAACTACGGTACGGTCATCTGTATCGCTGAGGCACGCAAGCCTCCCCACCAACGGCAAGGTCCATGGTTCATGTGGGGGTGTTTACAACTATTGTATTTTATTATTTCATATGGACAGACATTACGTCAGAAGAAAGTGCCTATACTCTTATATATGTTTAGTATCACATTATTATGCTTTATATTTTGCGTACTATATTAACTTCTGATTGATTGGTGCACACACGCAGATAATCCAGCTTAATATGTGGCAAAACAATTTTCTTGCCTTATGTATACGCTATGTGTCACTTATCTGTGTTTTACTATAAGACAAGAGTTTTTTTTCACCCTGCTATGCCAGCGGTTATTCGTACATTCATTAGCACTATATTTCAATATAACATTACGGTTACCGCAAACATTATGCCACTAAAACACACATGAAACCACTCTGGGCGGTCACGTCATGGGCGGACGAAATAATGTCATCAACTTTACGCTCATGATAGCCATCACGTTGCATTCCATGCAGACGAGCGACCGTAACGGTAATATAATTCTTACTTTATTAATTTCTGTAACATTCCCTACTGATATCGTATTCTAGATATCAGTAGGGAATGTTACAGAAATTGATAAAGTAAGAATTATATTATCGTTACGGTCGCTCTAAGGTTGCCATGGTGACCCAACAGAAGTTCGATCACTACATGATATGAGTAGGTGGTATGCGCATAAGTACCTGTTACCATTGAAATTTTAATTAAAAAACGTCTCGTCAAAATCATGTTTACTAGAGTGGCGTCTTTGTAGTCATCTTTGCTTTGGTCGATAATAGTGTGGCCCGCTATCACGTTCTATTTACGTCGCAGTAATTACCTTTTTACACAATATTTTATAAGCTATAAGATTTTAATTTGTTTTATGAGTTCTATAGATAGTAATAATGAGTTAATACGATTTCGTCCTTTATAGGTTTATAAGGATTCTTGTTCATTGTAGGTTTGAAGATATTCTTATTATAAGATCAAAACCCATCACCACATTTAAAAAATTTATTCGATCAAGACTGCTTCCAGTTTACTTAAAATCAGGGTCACTTTAGATAATGGGGATGAAATCATCTTCCAAAACCTTCATTTACAGTTCGGTAGTCACCGTGCTATCAATGAACATCGCACTGATTGTTCCGTGACTGAACATTATACACCACACAGTCACCCATTGAGAGTGAAGAACTTCTCGATTTGCGAAATGTGGATTCTCAGTCAGCCAAATACGTCAATTTTGCGTATTACGAACCCATGAAAATGAAAGAGGAATTAGTATGTGAATGTTGTTTGGTTCAGCGATGAATCCCAATCATCCCCTGCGGCCAACCGTGCAGTTTTAACGCTCTAATGCAAACCGTTCAGAAGTTATGACGATTTTATTTCATATAGTTCAAAAATTGACACCCTGTATGTGAGAGTATTTGTGCCTTTTCATGCTTTAACGAGACCTTGCTTTAACTCATTAACTTTTCATGCTGTCATTGGTCTCTCTCGCAACATAGTTTTGTGTCGTTTGTGTACCCGCTCACCTGTGGGAAAGCTGTAGTATGTATTTTCAGTCCCCTGTTCGTTTAGTAACTGATTGATTGATAAACAAAAGAGATAAAACTTTTTTTCCTTCAAACGATGCGAGGCGTTGCGTCGCGTCGAATCCAACGACAACCTGCATCGTCTGAAGGTTGTAGTTTATGTCAGAGATGCTTCTCTGACGTTTTGGATTCACTCATACACGTTATTAAGAACATGAACGACATGAACGAGAATGTTTATTTCGATATTCTCGGTGACCATACTGAAACGCCTTAGCTAGCAGGACAGAGCGGATTAGGTTGTGGAAAGTGGCCAAAATGAGGTTGCTGTCAGTTGCACTCAACATACAAACTTTATTATCAACACACAATATTACAACAAGAATGCAAAACACTAAAAACTTTAATCGACCTTCTTGATTAACCTGAGCTCTGCTGAAGGCCACATTTAAAATGGAAGACATAATGCCTAAGTAAGAAAATGACATAGAGGGTTCTACTGGAGGTTTTACCCAAAAATATTTTCTAAATCTTCAATCTAAACAGGCTGAAGGTCTTAGTACTTCAATATTAATGGAACTCAACCAAATAACTAAAACTCAGTCAGGGAAGTTACTATGTAACAGACACGGAACGGCGCTCAGGAGTTCCAAGGGTCGGCTTGGAATTGTAACACTAACACCCGTTTAGGCTCGACAGGCAGCCTGACCAACAATCTCTTTGCCGGTTGGGTTGCCTTCCGATTGACAGCCGACCGACCAATCAACCAGATCAGTTCCGCTCTACGCAACCAGTAAAACGACCACAAGGTTTCAATACGACACACCGAATATTGGAGCGTACAACGACCAAAAACACTTCAGTGCGGCGTGTAGTTAGACGGCTGGACAGCAACAACACGACGACGAAAATACACCGCAGAAAATTACGTCAACGACCAGGGCAGGTAACCGGAACGTCAACGGCCACAAGGCAGAAGATCCTGCTGGCGAACTTCAATAACAGGTAATAAACTAAGTTAAATTCCACAGGAAGACGGCTGGAATCTTAGCCGACTTAAATACACACACGTTGTTGCTCGTGAGAATGTCCCAAAAGCAACAACCAGGATCAAACGAAGAAATGTAACCAGTTGAGGCTCGATAGTACGTTGAGGACTCAACTTTCATGTCCAAGATCGGTGGGCGACGAACTTCGTAGCACTTGCAAGCAGCACCTCACACTCCAAATGCGCGTGTACGCCGCCAGCGGCTCCAGCCCAACTCCACGCGAAAGGGGGCTTGCTTGCTGCTCCGTCGCGATTGCACTGCTGGTGCATCTTCAACTGACTTTCTTCCTTCGGACGGGCGACCTCCCAGATACATTGGCTCTGACCCCACCATGGAGAGGTAACACAAACGACGTCTCAGCACAGGAAGTAACCGACCCAAATACATGTCGTTGATGAGACGACCGACCAGACGACCAGCCAACGGTCGACCCCGCTGTTACTGCCTGTGCCGACCTCACTGGGGCTCTGTCCCCGACTGCACTGCTGGTCCGTCTCGAACTGCCTACTAGACACACGACGACCCAGAAATACTATCGGTCGCTTCAGGGATGGTATGACAGGGCAGTTATCGATACGCGCTGCTGCTGCCACTCATGGGCAAGTAAGGAAGTAAGATCGTGACGCCAGTAAATGGAATAAGAAAACGAGGCGGCAGTACCGTAATAGAAGATGACAAACAATAAATGGCATGAACACGAGCCGTGCACGGCTGACATACGTTTCCCTTCTTTTATATCTTCACGATTAGCATGCTGTGGACACTTCCGCCTTCGAGAACGATGATGCACAGGACTGCATGCATACATTCCTGGTTTCAGGAACACTGAGGCATCCTACTGCATCATGGCTGGTCGTCTAAATAACCAGATTGTGACCCCATTGGCAATAACGAGTCAAAGATAAGAATCAACATTCTCTCTGTTTGGTAGCTCTACAAGATCTAATCATAAACGCGTTGAAACTTGTCGGCTTTGTTCCTTGCCAAAGTGAGACTTATCAGGGCGAGAGACGATGTTACACTGTATTACTGTGATGTCTCCTGGGGATGACTAATTTTTTGTCTTCTGTATTTCTTACACAGGCTAAGGCAAAATTAAAAATATAAGAAACACTGCCCGTTCTCGAAGTTACGGACAAGGTAACTGTATCACAGAAGTACCCACACCATGTAAGTTGGCGAGGTGGTTAGCCCAATGCACTCGCATTCAGGAGGAGGACGGGTCAAATCCACATCCGTCCATCCTCATTTAGCTTTTCCGTGATTTCCCTACAACGCTTCAGGCAAATGCTGGTATGGTTCCTTTGACAAAGGGCACGGCCGATTTCCTTCCCCATACTTCCCTAATCCGAACCTGTGATCCGTCTCTTAATACCCTCGTTGTCTTTGAACACTAATCCCCTTCCCCCTTCCTCCAGAAGTACGCACCTCCATAGCCGAGATCACTGACACAGACTGAACATTGTTGAGTGTGATATCCTACAGGTGAATTTAATGTTCAAATGTGTGTGAATTCCTAAGGGGCCAAACTGCTTAGGTCATCGGTCCCTATACTTACACACTACTGAAACTAACCTATGCTACGAACAACACACACACACCCATGCCAGAGGGAGGACTCGAACCTCTGGCAGGAGGGGCTGCGTAGTCCGTGACATAAAGCCTCAAACCGCTTGGCCACTCTGCGCGGAAATCAACAATGTCATACGACATTTATTTATTAGTAGGTGGAAAACCCGACGTTTCCTGGGTATTCAAATTGCCAATTTTCTGTTAGAAAGAAAACAAAAAATACTGTATTCGTAGTGTAAACTTTGTGTGGTACCATGATATTTTCTAGCTGCCTTTGGTGTCTTATGTGGACATTGTCAGCGAAATTTATTGCGAACGAAATTAGTAGCGCAGACTTAATAAATTTAAACGTCATGCATAACGCGGCAGTTTTTGGCGCACCTCGGTCTTTTATACCATGATATCTCCTGGACTTTGTTATTGTCAGGCAACAATCGCTGTAGGGCTAAGGACCACTTCTCAGATACGTCAACCACGTTTGGTTGAAATCGGTCCAGTGTTTTTAAGAGATGTGGAACATACACACATACATACATACTTTTGCAACATATGTGGATTTCGTCACAGAAGTATCACTGCTGTTTCCATAGTTTCTAATGCAATAACCGAATAAACAAAAATTAAAACTCATTTTATCCCTTGATTCCGCTGTCTGCCCTCCAACAAACTACAGGGTGGTTATAATTAACCTTTCGCAAGTTGACAGGCCCCAGTGGAAAACGAGTGATCGTACGACCGTGGAACTTTGTTAAACATTTGTAAGGGTATGCGAGAGAGAAAGAAGAATAAACCATCGAAAGAAACACATCTTAATTTCCACATGAGAGGTAAATATTTGTTAATTGCGTACAATGCTTCACGCTCTAGGTACAAACTTTGTTCAGTGTGAGGACCATCTGCCTGAATTCGGAACCGCAATAGAGATTGCTCTACTGCTACCCGAGACACCTAAGGTGGGATGACGGCTATCACCCTCGCTATGCTCAAACTGCAACATGTGTTGCAGTACCCATACGGTAAACAGTTTTCCGTCCACACTGGCCCAAGTAGCGACAGTTTATGAGAAAATCAGGTATAGACAAGATAGTTACAGTTAAAGCCTAAGTTACAGTTCCTACATTATACGTGCCTTATTGACTTTTCCTTTCCTACATGCAATTTGATAAATCTTTGATGCTTCACTTATGTCAAAGCAGACGTTAGGAACTGTGTGAGATACAACAGCTGTCCATCTTGAAACAATAATTACTAACGTAATTGTCCCCATTTGTTAAGAACTAGATTATGGACACCCTGTATTACGTACAAAAAGGCTATCGTTTACAAAATCCCTTTACAGCTTCAAAATTTTATTACAACGGCAGTTCTTGAAATATTTTTACATTTATTTTATTGTAATCAGTGTTTATAAAAGTTTTTTGACAGTGTTTAATAGACCTTCTAGTACGATAAAAAATTAGGTTACATTTAAATTGAAAGAATTTTAATATATTTGTGTTTCATACTAGAATGTCGTGTTCCCAGTTTGGCACAGCTTTGCCATAGGAGACAAGAAAGCGGTCGAAGACTGCCGTCTTCTGGTCGGCTCCTGACCGTTGTCAGACGTCTTTGCGCAATCAAAAACTAGCCTCCTATTATTTGGAAAAGAACGACCCTCATTTCTTTACGTAATCAGCATGAATTTTATAATTTTCTAAGGGACCTTTAACAATGAACAGTAAAAAAAATTATTGCATTTGCAAATGAAATCATTAATAAATGGGGCAGCTATGAGTTGTATAGAAGACACGACCAGGATGCCGCAGTATTCTCTGCTGTAGTAAAGGCTATTTGACATGAATAAAAATAATATGGCATGGAGTTTAAAAAGTATAAAGGAGAAGAATAGAGTAAGAAATCTGGTAAACACTAAATATATTCAAACAATTCTCACAAGCAATTAGAGCTTATTTATAGACAATATAACATACGTAAGTACTTTTCTAACTGTATGGTGCGATCAGGTTTCAGCCTGCCCTGTGCTGTCTCCTTGGTTCACGTTTTTGTCACAAATTACAGTCATTACTATCCTCCTTCGTTAAAGACAATTCTTGCACTGTTCAACATCTTCATAACAATAACTTGCCGATTTACAGTTTCTAACATAAATTACTTGAATTTTAATAATTAATAATGTTGTCTGCACGCTGGAAAGACCGCTCACTTTTCTATCTGAAAGTCGACCTTCTTTACGTTTCCACATTACAAGCAGAAGTACATTAAGAAATCTGAAGATCTACAAAAGATTTTTTACTGTCGTCTTTTATTTACATCGAAGCGGAACGTCAGTTCAGCTTCTGTTAAAATGTTTCTTTGACTGCGCAATCTATGTATTAGCGTCCGCGCTAAATGCTCATCTTTACAATTACGTAAAATATATAAAACAAATGTCTTTCAAAGAATAGGTTTCATCTCATAAAGTGATCATTTAATATGCAGATAGGTGAATGCCTTTCCAAGGGTACTCGCAGCTTTCATACTATGGAAATCCCAATAATATTACAACCTGTATATGATCACCTTAGTTGCACGAAGCACATCAAGACGATACTCGAGTTCTTGCCATTTTCACTGTAGCATAGTGTCATCAATGGTGGCAATGGCATTACGAACCCTTTGCTTCAAGTCAGCAATGTCCTGTATCTGTGTTTGATACACGATATCTTCTACATACCCATAAAAAATGTCTAACGGAGTGATATCTGGTGAACTCGGGGGCCAAGGAATTGGCCCATTCCTCTCATTCCATCTGCCTGGAAATGTTTCATTAAGGAACCGACGAACATGCAGTCGCAAAAGTGGTGTTGCACCATCTTGCAGGAAAATGATAGTTGGTTGTAAGTCAATCAATTGTGGAGCTACATATTCTGTCAGAAGATCGAGGTCAACATCTGCAGTAATTGTTGACTCGTTGAAGAAAAATAGACCAATTATTCGGTTCCACATGATTCCACACCGCACATTCACTTTTGGACTATCCCGGTGAATCTCCCTAGTCACATGGGGGCGTTCAGACCCCCAGATGGTCACATTGTGTCCGTTTAATGTTCCAGAAACATGAAAAGTTGCCTCGTCGCTGAAACAAACTCGCTTGAGGAATGCTTCATCCTCCGAAAGGCGTTCCCGCATGTTGAGTTCAAACTCTGTCTGTTTTGGCTTGTCATTTGGCACAAGTGTCTGTAACAGTTGCACTTTGTAAGCGTACAACCGTAAGTTCTTGTGGAGGACCTAATTGGCAGCTGAACGTGGTAGTTGCAACTGTCTGGTAGCAGTGCGGATGGACTTCGTAGGTGAACGAGTGAAGACTTTTAAAACGCGATCTATGTTTTCCTCGGATGTTCCCGGTCGTCCGCTCCTCCCTTTACTCAACACTGTCCCGGTCCCCATAAATTTTTTGTGCCAAGCACGGATTGAAGGCCGCGATGGTGAATCTCTTCCATACTTCGTTGTGAAGTTTCCGTGAGTCTGAAAATTCGATTTCGTCTCAACAGATCAGGACACACATTGTGCCTTCTCTTGAGGAGTTGTCATTTTATAGAGGTTCAGCTCCTTCCATCAACAGAACACAAAATTTTAGTACATATATAAAAACTTTAGCAAACAGTTGAGTCGTGGTGGCACCAGCGCCAGTAGTACCTCCGTACTACGAAATCGATCGTACTCATGTCAGAGGTCTGTCTTGGGGCTTGGGCCGGTTCGGGATATAAGCGAGTGCCGACCTCGAGTACAGGGGGAACAACGCTTTGAGAACGGATGGCTGTGGTGTGCGAGTCGGCGATAGGCACGTCGCCTTCGCTTCTGCCCGCCAGCCAGCCAGAGGCCGGGCGGCGGTTATCACGTGGTTGTACTGGAGGCGGCGGGAGTTGGCCGGCGCTGTGCATTCTCCGGCAACCTCGTGAGCTGTGGATGTGACCGCTTGCTTGGAGGGACACGCTGTTAAGGTCTTGGGTAGTGATGGTCTGACAGCTTCGCAAAATCGCCCCAGCATCAAGACACCCAGTTAAGTACTCTAATTACTATGAGCGCTTAGTTAACTGTGATTGTGCCGGCCATGTAGTATGCAGGCCGCAGGCAAGTGGATGGACATGGTCGAAAGGATAGATGAAAACCATCTGGGGAACTCCATGTATCACAAGACGGTTGACATGGGAATAACAAAGAAATCCGCTGGAGAGGTCTCCAAGAGAGTAATGAGAGTAATACCTTCACGGTGGAGATTAACCTCGAGATCGTCCAATCGCTCGAGGCTACAGTAAAATTTGTTTTTAGGTCTTTAGTAGTGACATTACTTTCCTTCAAGGTGGATGTGACCAATGATAGGGGTTTAACAGACAGTATGAAAGGCCCATGTGTTTGAAATGTCCGGTTGTTGAGTGCGTTGAAGAAAGAAATTCATATAGTCTAATCAAATGTAGAAATACGGAGTCAGTGTGTAAATCGATAAATCTTAATGTTAATCAATCAATAGGTAAGTGTATATATTTTAATGTTTCGACAGTGGAAGTAGCTTAACGAATGTTGTGTGACTTATGTTTATAAAGGACTTGATCTTTGTGTTTCTATCTTTCCTTTTTGTTCCCAGGACCTTTTTTTTCTATTGTATTGTTACTTATACCTTATATCTCTTTAGATGGGTGAGACGTCCATCGAACGAGCCCTTGCTCGTGTTAGGAAGTGTTTGTCGAGTCCGCTCAGCGCTTGCACGCCCACGAGAAGATGTCAGCGACCCTGGCGCGGACTGCCGCCGAACAAACACTGCCGTCGCACGGAATGAAGCGATTCTCGCGCAGGCTGCTGGAGTGTACTCGGTCTCTCTCTGAATTCTACGCTCACTCTTGATCATCCATCCGCGATGTACCTGGTGTCGGTAGTCACGGGGTCGATTAATCTCCTTCCTACCCCTGGTAGGTTTCAGCACCCAAAAGCGCCTGAGTGTTGGACGGGAACGTGGACCGCAAGACACTGTGGCTGGTTTCCGTGCTGAACTCCAGTGCTGGCAGCACTCTGTGATGTGGCGTTGTCGGAAAACACTCAGTTTCTCCATCAGTAGATGGCAGACGACGATCACGATGGAGGCCATCATCTTCATTACATCTCCGGCTGGTACATAGACTGTGCTGGAGCATGTAGGAGACAGCACTCGATTCCACGATTACCATGCTGTAGTGAATCTATCACTGTGAATGCCATCACTTCCAGTGATCAACTCAAGACGTTAGCTGGAGGGCTGGAGTACCTAGCTCGAGTCTGTGACAGGAGGCCCGGTTCGTAATGACCGAGCGCGTCCTCGTCATTGTGCGACATTGAGCAGTCAACAGCCTGTTAAGTCAGTCTATCCTTCGCTGTGTGCCCTCATCAGAGAAGCAGAGTCTCATGAGCTAACGAATATTCTTGTCTCTCTTCATTTTGTTTTCTGTCTCAGTCTACAGCGTAAGGATTCGCAATCAACAGCAAGTAGACAGTGTCCCAAGTGGGCCAGGTCGACAACCCCTCTGTGTCTGGTATGACTTGAATTCCTTTGTCGCAATGTGAACGAGTTTTAACAATTGATTTTATTTTCTTCCCCTTGCTAATCTGTGCCGTAACAGAAGTAAGAAACCAACAGTTTGTAACCAAATACTAGACGAGATAGAATGATTACTGCAGGACCTTTAACCCTAATATTTCCTTATTTTTTTATTTTTTATTTTTTTTTTCAAGTAACTTTCAGTGGGCGGCCACTATGTGGATCAGAATGGAACCAATAGAGAATAAATCTTAACAACGAAGAAAAACTGAGTAGTAGTGACGAGAAGCACATAAAGGAGTTGCTGTTAACTAAGTGAGGTAAAGATCTAAGCAAGGGAGTATAGGAACAGGGGAACTCGAGATAATGACGCACTAGTACGTAAATGAAAGGGCTTAGATCAGGAAAATCGTCTAGTATTGACTGTTGTACATCAAGTGATCTCGTATGTTAATAAAATGTGTTCTTTTCCTCTTCTTGTGAGTTGCAGGTTCAGTAATTGCCAAGTTCTCTACACCCCGATTTGCTTGGCACCATGCCATGAACGGAGTTGAGAGGAAAGTTGGAACAGGGATGGAAGAGAACAAGGAGGTGGACAAGAGAACTAATGCCATTTTAATTAAATGTAGCAATGGTATGAATATACACTCCTGGAAATGGAAAAAAGAACACATTGACACCGGTGTGTCAAACCCACCATACTTGATCCGGACACTGCGAGAGGGCTGTACAAGCAATGATCACACACACGGCACAACGGACACACCAGGAACCGCGGTGTTGGCCGTCGAATGGCGCTAGCTGCGCAGCATTTGTGCACCGCCGCCTTAGCTCCATCGCAGTCTTTAACACTGGTAGCACGCCGCGACAGCGTGGACGTGAACCGTATGTGCAGTTGACGGACTTTGAGCGAGGGCGTATAGTGGGCATGCGGGAGGCCGGGTGGACGTACCGCCGAATTGCTCAACACGTGGGGCGTGAGGTCTCCACAGTACATCGATGTTGTCGCCAGTGGTCGGCGGAAGGTGCACGTGCCCGTCGACCTGGGACCGGACCGCAGCGACGCACGGATGCACGCCAAGACCGTAGGATCCTACGCAGTGCCGTAGGGGACCGCACCGCCACTTCCCAGCAAATTAGGGACACTGTTGCTCCTGGGGTATCGGCGAGGACCATTCGCAACCGTCTCCATGAAGCTGGGCCACGGTCCCGCACACCGTTAGGCCGTCTTCCGCTCACGCCCCAACATCGTGCAGCCCGCCTCCAGTGGTGTCCCGACAGGCGTGAATGGAGGGACGAATGGAGACGCGTCGTCTTCAGCGATGAGAGTCGCTTCTGCCTTGGTGCCAATGATGGTCGTATGCGTGTTTGGCGCCGTGCAGGTGAGCGCCACAATCAGGACTGCATACGACCGAGGCACACAGGGCCAACACCCGGCATCATGGTGTAGGGAGCGATCTCCTACACTGGCCGTTCACCTCTGGTGATCGTCGAGGGGACACTGAATAGTGCACGGTACATCCTAACCGTCATCGAACCCATCGTTCAACCATTCCTAGACCGGCAAGGGAACTTGCTGTTCCAACAGGACAATGCACGTCCACATGTATCCCGTGCCACCCAACGTGCTCTAGAAGGTGTAAGTCAACTACCCTGCCAGCAAGATCTCCGGATCTGTCCCCCATTGAGCATGTTTGGGACTGGATGAAGCGTCGTCTCACGCGGTCTGCACGTCCAGCACGAACGCTGGTCCAACTGAGGCGCCAGGTGGAAATGGCATGGCAAGCCGTTCCACAGGACTACATCCAAAATCTCTACGATCGTCTCCATGGGAGAATAGCAGCCTGCATTGCTGCGAAAGGTGGATATACACTGTACTAGTGCCGACATTGTGCATGCTCTGTTGCCTGTGTATGTGCCTGTGGTTCTGTCAGTGTGATCATGTGATGTATCTGACCCCAGGAATGTGTCAATAAAGTTTCCCCTCCCTGGGACAATTAATTCACGGTGTTCTTATTTCAATTTCCAGGAGTGTAGTTTCTCTTTTTGTCTTGGGTTTGTTTCGGTAGCTTGAGCATCGCATTGCTTAGGTTAGTATATGAAAAAAGAAGAGGAAAAAAGTGGTTACAAAGCTTGAATCGAAGGAATAGTAATGTGTTTGTAATGAGCTCAAATACTGACCTGTCTGTTAGTAGGACATTAGTTAGTGAATGATTTTCAGAACCGATTTTTGTGATCACAGCCACTCAAACGGTACGATAATTTGCAAAAAAGACTTAATGTTTGCAGGGATACCGCAATCACTTTTTGTATAATGCTAATAATAATTGGTCTTGATTGCAAAATGTTTATTCACATGACTGGTTTCGGTACCTCTAGAACCATCTTCAAATCTGCAATTTCGGTTACAGGAGTAACCCGTCCACACTCAGTGCACTCAATGTGACGCAGCATGTGAAGGTTGCTAATTTTTCCCTTTGGCTGATGTGATGAAATGTGTGTGTCCATTGGGTGTTCCCAAAAAAAAAATCTGTAAATGGAGATTCAGGAAGCTATTTTCCAGAAATTCGGGATGTGGGAAAACAGCCCTGGTGAATCTTGTGCATCGTGTCGTCACGTGTACTAAACGATTGGAAATTAAAAGCCTATCTTATGAGTTGTGGTACAAGAGCTGAATTATGAGGTTCAGGAAAAACGGTTAAGTGGACCTCTTGTTTTACTTGCTGTCGGAAGAGGACTGGTACCGTTTGCGAGCCTATGTAAACTCCCAGAACTGCAGATACTGGTTGCAAGACAACCTACATATTCTGCACGAAAACTTCTCAACTCGGGGAAGATGGGTCAATAATGCGCATGCCAGAAAACGCACACTAAACACCTAACATTTTTCAATTATACCTTAAAGAGCGTCAGACATCTAGAGGTCTTTGACTCTTCCTATGCACAGGAGCTGTATGCAATATTATATTAAGATGGAGCAACCACTCACACATTCAACCAAACTACGACGCACATCATCAACGTGTTCCCTGAAGACAGTTTTATCGACAGACGCCTCTGGTCCTCAAGAGTACTCTGCTTTTTAATGTGTCCCATAAATAAGTCACACGATGGTGAGTCGAAGTGTATGCTGACAATCCTCGCACAATAGACGATCTTAAACGGAACATGAAGCCTGCAGAATTACAGCATGTTACTGGGAACGTGATGACACGTAAAAAGCAATCCCATGGCCACCAAATCCATGTTTTTAAAGTTACTATTATCTATTCTTCTTTAGTTAGATCTTGAATCTAGGGCGCGAGGCGTACCGGTTTTATGTGGGACACACTGTAGTATTCAGGCGGGCGTCATCTAGCCTCCCCCTAGTTCACGCCTAGCTCATGTACACCAGCAGTTAAGTAATTTTTTACTAGTTTTCACTTTTAGAGTGCCTTCTCTCACTATCAGTTTTATATCATGAATATTTTTTTCATATTTGCAATTTAAGAGTTACCAGCTGCATACTATAATGCGTATAACGACACTAAATTCCAAGAACCAGGGTGCAGATGTGCATAAATGGAGAACTCCTCTCCGGACCTGCTGAGTTCAAGACTTAATATGCAGGTTGTGAACAGATGTTACTTCGAATTATAATCTAGCTTTCTAGTGTTCTCTTAGGTTGTTCGCAGATGATGCTGTAATTTACCGTCTAGTAAGGTCATCCAAAGACCAGTATCAGTTGCAAAGCGATTTAGAAAAGATTGCTGTATGGTGTGTCAGGTGGCAGTTGACGCTAAATAACGAAAAGTGTGAGATGATCCACATGAGTTCCAAAAGAACTCCGTTGGAATTCGATTACTCGATAAATAGTACAATTCTCAAGGCTGTCAATTCAACTAAGTACCTGGGTGTTAAAATTACGAACAACTTCAGTTGGAAGGACCACATAGATAATATTGTCGGGAAGGCGAGCCAAAGGTTGCGTTTCATTGGCAGGACACTTAGAAGATGCAACAAGTCCACTAAAGAGACAGCTTACACTACACTCGTTCGTCCTCTGTTAGAATACTGCTGCGCGGTGTGGGATCCTTACCAGGTGGGATTGACGGAGGACATCGAGAGGGTGCAAAGAAGGGCAGCTCGTTGTGTATTATCGCGTTATAGAGGAGAGAGTGTGGCAGATATGATACACGAGTTGGGATGGAAGTCATTACAGCATAGACGTTTTTCGTCGCGGCGAGAGCTTTTTACGAAATTTCAGTCACCAACTTTCTCTTCCGAATGCGAAAATATTTTGTTGAGCCCAACCTACATAGGTAGGAATGATCATCAAAATAAAATAAGAGAAATCAGAGCTCGAACAGAAAGGTTTAGGTGTTCGTTTTTCCCGCTCGCTGTTCGGGAGTGGAATAGTAGAGAGATAGTATGATTGTGGTTCGATGAACCCTCTGCCAAGCACTTAAATGTGAATTGCAGAGTAGTCATGTAGATGTAGATGTAGATGTAGTGTCATATTACCAACTTTCCCCCTTTTTTTAAACAGTTTACCTGATCATAATTCGATAATAAATGGAAAGCCGTAACAATTCTTTTGTGTAATCTGGGGCTTTAATATACAGTAAATAATCAACTCTCTTTAGGGCAGTTGCACATAGAAGGAACCAGAAGCGGCGTAAGGCATGGGCGATGTGGGCCACCTCCCACGGCCTTACAGTCCGAGGGTAGTCGCGCCTTCAAGGTTTATGCAGCTTGCTTTAATCCACGAAATATATTCAGCTAGGTCAATTAAAAGTCGCGACCATGAATAGAGATTTTACTCATCATAAGGATATAAATCGCTTTTTAGCAATCCAGTCTACATTACGGTTATGAAAAGAAATAGGCTTCATGGCTCCATAGTCTTCTTAAGGTAAACTAGGAACTTTTCGTGCCGAATGTCCTTTGTTTGCAATTGCTGTCAACTTCTGCATTCTAGCACTAGTGGCGTATAAGTAGTGGTGCTAAGTCTTTGTAAATTGTCGATGACACAACAAAGAATAGAATAAATAATGTATGACGAACCAACTGTTAGCCCACTGATATCTTCCCCTACTACATCCAGAAATGTTAGAAGCTATAGAGGAAGTGTTTGTTTCTGAGGGCGAACGGCGTTGTCAGTAGCTCACGGGAGCATAATTTACAGTAGAATCTGTGTGGCAGAGAAATGTATAGTGTTTAAATTCGTTTGGGTCAGAATTAGACTGCATGCTTACAAGAAGCAAGGAACATTTGCTACAGAGTAGCGGAAGTAATTCTGTTTTGTTGACCATGGATCCACGTCAGATTACTAGTGGTGAGAAGACAGATGTTACACAGGATTCTCAGGTAAATGCAGGTGCAGACCGTGTAGAAATGTCAAATGTAGAACGTGCAGAATATGACGACAGGTCTCAGTCAGGTGACGAAGATAACGGGAGACAGCAGCTGAACGAAATGTAGGCGCTGCCGGTACGAGACGCAGCATCAGTGAGACTGGCAGATCAGAGTCACGAACGAATCGTCATAGTATGTTGGAATCTTGTTCATCTACTCCTGGAGGTGTTAGCGGTGGCTCTCAGTTTGAGGCTCTCATGCAATTCATGCAAGTAGCAGAAAGGGAGAGAGAAGAGGCAGAGAAAAAGAGACGGGAGGGAGGAAACACGCAAATTAGTCTTAAGAACGGTTACAGAGGGTATAAAAATGAGCGAGGCTACGATGCGAATAGAACAGGTAGAAATCAAACAGGCCGAAATCTCTCAAGTTAACGATCAGCAGACCCGAGTCGCCGCGGAACAAAACGAATTGGCAAAGGACGATCGTCAGGCACATGAGCGGGTCGTGCAATTGCAAACACAATCTCCTCCGATAGAGCGCCATCGAGAGCATCACAGAAATGGAGAAAATATTTTGCTACTCTCCGAAACGCTATATGAGGACACCCGCTCTGCACATGGGCGAATGCACCAGGAATATGCTCCTGACGCGGCGAAACGCGTAAAAGAACACGCTCCATCGGTGACACGCAGCATGTCAGAGACCGAGCCGGAAAACCACTGTACAAGTCTACGGAGGTCAGAAACATTATTATGTAAATCGCACTACACGAGGGGATACCATAAAAGTGCACGAGGATCGTCTGGGCACGGGTACATGGAATCACGCGCTGCCGCCGAGAGGGGAAATTCGTACGGCGGATACGTCGAAGCTTTCTTGACCATCCACAATTTTCAAGTGTGCAAGGAGGCAAACAACGCATTACATCAAAAGACCTGGATGGCAAAGTACGATTACTTGCTACGAGAACTTGGCCACTGAATTACAAGCTCCAGTTCATCTGTGGTTTCTTAGAAGGGTCGATTGCAGAACATATGTGCGGAGTTGCGGAGAGTTGTCGCTCCTACGAATAATTTAAGGACACATTCCGTAGCACATACTGGTCGTAAGACACACAGGAAAGGATAAAAAAGGAGATAATGTTTCTTGAATCAACCGTACAGTCCCAAGGAAATCATAAGGCACTGCCATATTAAATTACTATTACGTTACCAGCAACTGCTCATTCGTAGGTGTAGCGATTCAATCGAAGCTTTCAAGAGTGCGCTGTGCGAACTCAATTACGTGAATAAAATTCACAACTCGCGGTAAAGAAGTAGAAATAATGACCGTAACTGGACAGATGCGCCAGAGAGGAATGACGATGGACGAAATGGGGTAAAACATTGTTCGAATCGAAACGAAAATTCAAACTTCAATGGGATAATCAGCCGTTATGAGAAAATAGAAGATGAGGAAATTATTATCAGAACAACGACCACCGCCAACGTAACTGATACTGGAGAGAGCAACAGAACTCGAATCAGGGCCAACAGGATTCTAGGGACCAACAGTAAAGCAATAGCACAACCTACAACGGTCAAGGTCAATGGAATAACCAAAGTAGCGAATATGTGGAATTGAGACCACGAAACCCATCGCAGGGGTTACGCAGAGAATATTCAAACAGGAATTTATATACAGCCGCTGCAGACTCAGCTCAAAAAAAATGCCGCAGAAACTATCGAAACGAGTGATATTACCCTGTTAAAGTACGAATATACAAGAGAACTGCTACAGGAAAAGGAGATAGTGACCCAACCGTATTTACATATCGCAGCCTGCTAGGTCAGTCTAACCGGGATTGTGGACAACGAAAGCCAAGTGACGGCGATATCAGATTAGTCAAACAAGAGATGCGCTTCAAATCATTCTTCGACGGCACTCACGCTGAAGGGAACCAAAATCACCGGCGCTTTGATAGGGAAGCATACAGAAGCGCAGTTACAAACGAGGTTGATGTTCAGTTGCCAAGGGCATACCTTAGAGGCGAAATTTCTGGTCCTCCCTTCTTTGACGAGTGATATAATATTAATACCTCAATCTAAACTATACAGAAAACGGAGGGGAAGAAAAAAATCAGTCGTAGCAGTGTGAGTGTAGCCGCAACACTCAAGACGTTGAGCAAATGCGACAAGAGGTGCGAGGTGCTATAGACCACATGTTAGGGAATTTAGGAAACATACCGACACAAGAAAAAGAAGAGCTAGGACGAATATTAAAGGAAAACGCGGACGTCTTTCTACCGAAAACCGGAGCAAAATTTCATTTGTGCATTTCAGTTGTGGAAACACACGAAATTCTGCGTTCTTGCCTACCAAGTCCCACACGCCTACAGACAGAAGGTTTTTCTCGAGATCAAGAGGATGCTTGACGAAGGCATCATAGTGGGTTGTTGTACGTGGTGCTCGTCGACTCAGACTGTGGTAGAGAAGGCTGACGGCTCATGAGTTTCGTGCTGGATTCGCGCTAAATCAGTACAACCGTTAAGACAGAGACGGATCGTCCGGAAAAGCTGGAGGAACTCCTGCAAAATTTCCATGGTGTTATGGTTTTTTCCATCTCTTCATTTACGGTCCAGTTTCTGGCAAATTATGCTCCACCCAGACTGCAGGCAGCACACAGCGTTCCTTGCATTCGGGAAATGCTATCGTTTTAAACGTCTGCCATTCGGGCTATGTGTGTCTTCATTTGCCTTCATCAGAGGACTCGATATCATCTTAAGGAATTCCATTAAGTAAACGATCACCACCTACGTGGACGACCTCTTGATAGCGGAACCGACGTGGAGAGGGCACTATGCGATCCGCTAAGAAATCCTACAGCCCTTCAAAGAATGCGACGTAACCGTCAACATTACGAAGTCATGCATAGAAATCTCACGACTAAAATTCCTCGGACATATCATTACCGCGGAAGGAATCACACCTGACCCGGACAAAATATAGCCAATTACGACATTTTCCACGCCAACAACCAAGAAACAACTACGTGGCTTCCTTAGAATTGCAAATATTGTATAAACGATTCGTCCATGAGAAGAAATTAGTGACACCGCGCCTATGCCAGCTCACAGGAAGAAAGACGCCGTGCGATGTGACGACGTGGCGGAAGATGAATTTCAGGGCCTCAGAACCGCGGTGATTAATGCACCCCAGCCTGGAGGAGGACTTTAGTATGGCGTCACACAGCTACTACTCTAGGACTGCGGTAGTGGTTTTCCAATGATATCAGCAAGAGGGAAACATGGTGCACAAAACCTTTCCCTTTGGAAACAGAGTCCTCAACAAGTATGAAAGAAATTCCCGAGTTAGAATCTTTGGCTGTGGTTTTCGGCTTCGTGAAATTTCGTTATTTCTTGTATGGGAGAAAAACAAGAGTATACACTGACCACAATGCCTTGGAATTTCTACCCACAGCGAAACTCCGAAACAAACGTCTAACGAGATGGGCAATCTTGCTCCAGGAGAATGACGTTTCGATTACATACATACCTGGGAAGGAGAACATCACTGCGTATACGCTGTCACATTCATCTGCATGGCTAGAAACAAGTGTGGCTAACCCACTGGAAGACGAAACTACAGCTTGTTCTTTATGAAGAAGGTTGCATTTGAGAATTATGTAACCTCGAGCCTCAAGGACATCAGCAAGGTGTGCATTCCGATGCAGAGGCGAACGGGAAGAGTAGGGCTGTCCCATGTCCCGCTAATGCTTAATGGATTTCTATGCCAGGGGTCAGTTGAAGCGTCAAACGCAATGCTGTCATGCCAGTCCCTGACGGCTGATTGCGGCCTGACCAGGATGAGGCTAAGGTACAGAAGCTGCCAATGACACTGCTAAGACACCAGATGCTGCCAGAGGCGAGAGGGGATGCCAGAGACATCTGCCGCCACTTCTGTCACGTCATGTACTGAATGAGAGGCCATTCCACTCTGGTGCAAATTGCTGTTCTCGAGTCCTACCAGTCACGGTTCTTGAATGTGCATAAGTGCCATGTTTTCAATTCGTGTGACATTTTCAATTGTAAAATTTGTCTCGCCAGGGTCACTTGTGGAGGGAGCGATAGGATACCTTTCTGTAATATCTATATGTGTTTTTGTATGTATCAACTGAACTGTTTTGATTGTGAGCAATACGTTTTTTCTGCATAATTATTAATGCTCTCAAAAATAATTGTGTTCCTGCACTTGTTTTCATGTCATAGAAAATAATACACAAATTTACACAAGTTAGGTAATAAGGCAAACAGATTACATATGTTATTTCACTGTTCATTGAGTATTTGAGAATGTGTATGTTTGAAGATTGAGAACAAATGAGTGATAGGGCAGGGTTAAATCAATTAGCAAAGAACAGTTCATACTCCAGGAGATTGTAGATGATTAGGGACTTCAGGCATCTCTGACCTCAGGATATGGTGTGAATGGGTACATTTCTTTGCTGCAAGGCCTTTTAACCACATACAAAATGTTTTACGGAAGTCTGATGTAGCAGTGACCCCTGGGTCTACATCTACACCTACATTTATACTCCGCAAGCCACCCAACGATGTGTGGAGGAGGGAACTTTACGTGCCACTGTCATTACCTCCCTTTTCTGTTCCAGTCGCGTATGGTTCGCGGGAAGAACGAGCGCCCACGGAGGGTTTCCGGCAGTCGAATCTCTCTAATTTTACATTCGTGATCTCCTCGGGAGGTATAAGTAGGGGGAAGAAATATATTTGATACCTCATCCAGAAACGCACCCTCTCGAAACCTGGCGAGCAAGCTACAACGCGATGCAGAGCGCCTCTCTTGCAGAGTCTGCCACTTGAGTTTGCTAAACATCTCCGTAACGCTATCATGGTTACCAAATAACCCTGTGACGAAACGCGCCGCTCTTCTTTGGATCTTCTCTATCTCCTCCGTCAACCCGATCTGGTACGGATCCCACACTGATGAGCAATACTCAAGTATAGGTCGAACGAGTGTTTTGTAAGCCACCTCCCTTCTTGATGGAATACATTTCCTAAGGACTCTCCCAATTAATCTCAACCTGGTACCCGCCTTACCAACAACAAATTTTATATGATCATTCCACTTCAAATCGTTCCGCACCCATACTCCCAGATATTTTACAGAAGTAACTGCTACCAGTGTTTGTTCCATCATGTAATCATTCAATGTATTCTATGTATTCGCAGTACATTACATTAGTCTATGTTAAGAGTCAGTTGCCACTCCCCGCACCAAGTGCCGATCCGCTGCAGATCTTCCTGCATTTCGCTACAATTTTCTAATGCTGCAACTTCTCTGTGTACTACAGCATCATCCGCGAAAATCCGCATGGAATTTCCGACACTATCTACTAGGTCATTTATATATATTGTGAAAAGCAAAGGTCCCATAACACTCCCCTGTGGCACGCCAGAGGTTACTTTAACGTCTGAAGACGTCTCTCCATTGATAACAACATGCTGCGTTCCGTTTGCTAAAAAGTCTTCAATTATTCCGTAGGCTCTTACTTTGTTTATCAGGCGACACTGCGGAACTGTATCGAATGCCTTCCCGAAGTCAAGAAAAATAACATCTACCTGGGAGCCTGTATCTAATATTTTCTGGATCTCATGAACAAATAAAGCGAGTTGGGTCTTACACGATCGCTGTTTCCGGAATCCATGTTGATTCCTACAGAGTAGATTCTGGGTTTCCCAAAACGACATGATACTCGAGCAAAAAACATGTTCTAAAATTCTACAACAGATCGACGTCAGAGATATAGGTCTATAGTTTTGCGCATCTGCTCGACGACCCTTCCTGAAGACTGGGACTACCTGTGCTCTTTTCCAATCATTTGGAACCTTCCGTTCCTCTAGAGACTAGAGGTATACGGCTGTTAGAAGGGGGGCAAGTTCTTTCGCGTACTCTGTGTAGAATCGAATTGGTATTCCGTCAGGTCCAGTGGACTTTCCTCTGTTGAGTGATTCCAGTTGCTTTTCTATTCCTTGGACACTTATTTCGATGTCAGCCATTTTTTCGTTTCTGCGAGGATTTAGAGAAGGAACTGCAGTGCGGTCTTCCTCAGTGAAACAGCTTTGGAAAAAGGAGTTTAGTATTTCAGCTTTATGCGTGTCATCCTCTGTTTCAATGCCATCATCCCGGAGTGTCTGGATATGCTATTTCGAGCCACTTACTGATTTAACGTAAGACCAGAACATCCTAGGATTTTCTGTCAAGTCGGTACATAGAATTTTACTTTCGAATTCACTGAACACTTCACGCATAGCCCTCCTTACTCAAACAGAAGCTAAACGACGTCAAAGTTAGTCTGAGAGGTTTTTTCTGCGTTTACTGCGAATGCAAAGAGAGATTCACTCCAAGTTTAGTTTCCTAACTTTGTTGTTGAACCACGGTGGGTTTTTCCCGTCCCTCACAGTTTTACTCGGCACGTACCTATCTAAAACGCATTTTACAATTGCCTTAAACTTTTTCCATAAACACTCAACATTGTCAGTGTCAGAACAGAAATTTTCGTTTTTATCTGTTAGGTAGTCTGAAATCTGCCTTCTATTACTCTTGCTAAACAGATAAACCTTCCTCCTTTTTTTATATTCCTATTAACTTCCATATTGAGGGATGCTTCAATGGCCTTATGATCACTGATTCCCTGTTCTGCACATACAGACTCGAAAAGTTCGGGTCTGTTTGTTATCAGTAGGTCCAAGATGTTATCTCCACGAGTCGGTTCTCTGTTTAGTTGCTCGAGGTCATTTTCGGATAGTGTACTCAGGTGGAGATTTCAATTTACCAGATATAGATTGGCACACTCAAATGTTTAGGATGGGTGGTAGGGACAGGGCATCGAGTGACATTATACTAAGAGTATAATACGCTGAGAAAATTTGAGAGAAAATTTGGAATACATTGCACATAGTTTTTCTGCCACTAATGCTGCTGAGTCGGGAGGTCGGTAAAAGGAGCAAATTATTAACCTAGTTTGGTTGTTGAGTGTAACCTCCACCCATAATATTTCACTTCAACTTCACTACAGGATAAACTACTACTAACAGCGACAAACACGCCACCACCAGTTGCATGCAATCTATCCTTTCTAAACACCATCTGTGCCTTTGTAAAAATTTCGGCTGAATTTATCTCTGGCTTCAGCCAGCTTTCCGTACCTATAACGATTTCGGCTTCGGTGCTTTCTATCAGCGCTTGAAGTTCCGGTACTTCACCAACTCAGCTTCGACAGTTTACAATTACAATACCGATTGCTGCTTGGTCTCCGCTTGTCCTGACTTTGCCCCGCACCCGTTGAGGCTGTTGCCCTTTCTGTACTTGCTCAAGGCCATCTAACCTAAAAAACCGCCCAGTCCACGCCACACAATCCCTGCTACCCACGTAGCCACTTGCTGCGTGTAGTGGACTCCTGACCTATCCATCGGAACCCGAAACCCCACCACCCTATGGCGCAAGTCGAGGAATCTGCTGGCCACATGGTCGCAGAACCGTCTCAGCCTCTGATACAGAGCCGAGTGGAGGGTCTGAATTAAAGGTCCGCAGTCAGTCCTGTCGACGATGCTGCAGATGGTGAGCTCTGCTTTCATCCTGCTAGCGAGACTGGCAGTCTTCACCAAATCAGATAGCCGCTGGAAGCCAGAGAGGATTTCCTCCGATCCATAGCGACACACATCATTGGTGCCGACATGAGCGACCACTTGCAGATGGGTGCATCCTGTACCCTTCATGGCAACTGGAAGGACCCTTTCCACATCTGGAATTACTGCCCCCAGTATGCACACGGAGTGCACATTGGTTTTCTTCCCCTCTCTTGCTGCCATATCCCTAAGGGGCCCCATTACGCGCCTGACATTGGAGCTCCCAACTACCAGCAAGCCCACCCTCTGCGACTGGCCGGATCCTGCAGACTGAGGGCAACCTCTGGAACAGGACAAGTAGCCATCTCTGGCCGAACATCAGTATCAGCTGGAGACAGAGCCTGAAACCGGTTCGTCAGACAAACTGGAGAGGCCTTCCATTCAGCCCTCCGGAATGTCTTTCGCCCCCTGCCACACCTCGAGACGACCTCCCACTACACCACAGGTGAGGGATCAGCCTCAATGTGGGCAGTATCCCGGGCAGCCACAGTCTTAGTCCGATCGGGGGATGCGTGGGACGAGCTGGCCGTCCCCAACAAACCCCCATCCGGACCCCCACAGTGATGCCCATTGGCAACAGCCTCAAGCTGTGTGACCGAAGCCAACAGTGCCTGAAGCTGGAAGCGAAGTGATGCCAACTCAGCCTGCATCCGAACACAGCAGTTGCAGTTGCTATCCATGCTAAAAACTGTCGTGCAAAAGAGTCTGAATTAATCTATAGAGAGCACAAACAAATCGACACAAGATTTAAACGGTTATTAAAATACAAGATTGCTTGGCGGTGGGTCTACGTGGTTCATACTTCTCACAGCAGTGTGTCAGCAGTGCGCAAGTAGCAGCATTACTGCATTTATTAGGAAATGTTTACATGTATTCTTGCTGGCCTGCAGCTTCATGTGAGTGAATGACACCTGGAATGAGTGAAAAGTCTAGCTAGGATGTATTTTAGCGATGGGCAATCCTGATTGGCAAAGTTACTTTTTTCCCCATATATATCGGTTATCACGATGAGGTTCTCCTACTATTTTTAATGATTTTCTCTGGTTTGTGTCACTCTAAACAATATCGAAGTGAGACACTACCCGTGCAGAAATCAATGGCAGATAGGGGTCAGTGAGGGAAGTCAAGTTACTCTCTCACATATTTTTCCATGCAAGGAAAATTATTAGAAATTTTATTACAACCTGACGTACCTTGAGCAACATTCCAGAAAGTTAATGGCCTGAACAGATGCTGATGAAGCCTGGTTGGGTATGGTTCTTAGCTCATAGAGACGGTTTTATGGGAGTTTAAAGTAGTTGGTGGCGTTCCCATCCCTCAGTAAGTCTGCCCTCTATGGCTGTGGGCCTGTAGGGCATGACAGAGCAGGCCCTCATCGAGACAGGGCTCAAGCAGAACAATGCTGTGACACCTGCTGCGGCGCCAGCAGAAGCTTGACCAGAGGCAACAGTCTCAAGGAAAGTGTCTACCCAGTGGAGTCGTAAACTGGGAATTGTGTGCTGAACCATGTGTAGGAAAAATTCACATGTTTTTGAGTTCGCAAATAGTGGAAGTAGGCCAGTGAACCACTACCCTTGGCCGCCTCTATTGTATAAGAAAACTCCGAGATCTGAGAAAGACTTAGAGACAGAACTTTAATTGCCTGTGCCTTGAAGTTTGTTAGTCCTAGCTATGAGATGTAATAAAATATCTATGAGGTGTGTCTGTCTGCTTGTTGCTGCGGGAAGCAACACGACTTTGGGGAAAATCATCTCTTTAGAGATGCAAGTTTCTTAACTCTTGCCCTAGTTGGACATAAGTTTGTGCTCTCGTGTGGGAGGGGAAATTTAGCGCTTCTAGAGCCCTGTAATTGGCTCAAGACAGGGTGGAGGCAGTGTCGTTCGTGAATTTTTTTCTGCAGAGTCGTGAAGCACTGGCGTGCTGGACTTAGACCAGAAGTCCAGGCCAAAGCTGTGGCATGTAAACAGGGTAACGCACTGCCGCTCCAGCGTTGTCAGGGCGTAGAGATCTCAATCGCCACTTGTTCTCAGCTGCAGCTATGTAGTGAAACTTCAATAGATTTGTTCAATCAATGTCTGCTCAGCGTCACATCAATTCAGCTTGCGTTATCCACACCTTTAGAGGCAGAGTACGTGGCTCACTTATCACCCAGTTAAACTATCTTTGCCAACCAGGATCCACCCACCGGAGTATCTAATCATCTGGTAGTTGTTCAGGAAACTCAGTCCATAACTTGTTTTAGTATAAATTATATCTTGTTTGGGAAAATAAATGTTGTTAGTACACAAAATTTTGCCAACATATCCAATAGATTAAATAGTCCAAGCAAGTTATCTTTCAACTTAATTTTGCAATATATTGTTTTTATATCTTACTTTTTCGATGCTTTCGATTTACCATGCTGGATTCTATAATTTCGTTCTCATGTTTGTTTATTACACGTGTATACCGAAAGACGAGTGATGACATGTGAGCGCAGGACATAGGTAAGTAAGGCCCCCCAAAGGTGGACGTTTGCCATCATCTAACACTCACAGTTTCGTGAGGTTCCTTTTTCATTTTGCTGGGGCCATGGGGACGACAGAACCTTTTACTAATATTTTGCCGAGTAAAAGGGGTGAAAGAAGGCAATTGAGGTCAGGGGTCAGAGGGGATGGTTTGTCGGCCAGAGTTGGCAACCCACTGATGGGCCCACCTCCTACCAATCTGCACCTACGGTATCAATGATGTACGGTGGTACCAAGGAATCCCAGTAAGCAGTCCAACGTTATTATGGCCGTACTGCCGAATAATTTTTTTATAATTGTGCAGCTATGACTCATGTACCTGGCTGCACGCTGCACAGTTCGCTCCATCAGATTCAATAACTCATTTAGTTATCTCTTCAGCGCACCATCCATTCACGTTCTCAATTATTTTCTGCTTATCAATCAGCATGACCCCCTACGAGGCATCAGAATTTATAGACGTATCTTAATTCACGATCTGTGTCAGTCACGGTATGTTACAACACACTAGTAACAATGCAGCACCCTCTCAGCAGATCGTGTGGGTTGGCATGTGTTCCGAAAACGACGACGTTCGACTGTTACCGACAAATTCCCAGCATCCTCCGTGCCAAGAGGCCAAGGAGCCAAGATATATTTACATGATTTGTGCCGTAATTCACACTCTTTACTCCACAACATAATCGTGTTAGATTTTATGGTATCCTTGCCACCAATAAATTCAATAAACCCACGCAAATTTTGTGTTTTTAGCCAGATTTAGTGAGTGTAGGACGCTTTTCAGTGTGTCTCCTTACCATCCAACACAAAGTTCACAACTGCCTCCGCCTCCTGAAACTCCTGTCCAGCCGGACGTGGGGTCTGCATCCTTCCACCATACTTCACACCTACAAATTCTTGATCCACCCCATCCTCTGTTATGCCAGGGTAGCTTGGGTATCTGCCCCTCCCCGGTTCTATAAAGCCCTCTAAATCCCCAAACGCCATGCGCTCCGCCTCGCCTTCCGCATCCGCCTTCAGTCCCCCACGCGCATCCTCTACGACCTCATCCCCTTTCCCCACCTTCTCCTCTTCCCTGAACACATCCGCATACCATATATTGTCCGCCGCCACCTTGATCCCCGTCACCCCCTGGTGTCTTCCTTCCTCTCCACCCCCAACCAGTTGCCGTGCCTTTACTGTTGTCTCCCACCCTCACTCCAACTCCACACCCTTCATCTCCTAACCCAATGCAACTTCCACCATCTACCCCTCCCGGATGATGAGCTTGGCCCTGACGTCTACCCTTCCTTCCAACTCTAACCGCATCTTCCTGCCTTTTCCTAAGGGCTCCCTCTCCTTCCCCTCCCTCCTTCTGAGCGGCTTCCCCCTCCATCTCTTGTGCCTCCTTTCAGTGTGTCTGCACTCCCTCCTGCCCTGTCTTCCCTCTTCGTGTCCTGCCCCACGTGTCTCCTGTCTCTTCGTGTACCCACTGATGCCCCTCCTCTCTTCATCCCGCTGCTTCCTCTGCTGCCCCTTGCTCTCCCCTCCTTTTCCATCCTCTCTGCCCTTTCCCTCGGCAGGTCCCTCCTGGCAGTTTTATTCTTCGTCGTTTGTGCTCCAAGTGGGTTTTAAGTGTGTTGTTCCAAAGTGTTTTTACTACTGTGGCCGACTTTTAACGTGTGCATATCCATTCAGTGTGTTCTCTGAGTTTTTAAGAATCGCCAACTGTGTTTTTTAACTTTCTGCTGACTTTTTAACTGTCCTCCATGAACGTCTCCGTGTTAGAATAATGAGAGAAAATGGAGGTGGAAAATATAGACAGTTTTAAGTTCCCGTTTATCGCCTTCTGTATGTACCATTTTATTTTTATTTTAAGTTCATGTCACTCGGCTGAAGAGCGGCGGATTGTGCCCCTGACAGCCCTCCCCTGCCCATATGGGGCAGGGGAATGAAATCACAATAAAGAAAAAATAAATAAAGAAAAACTTTGCAGTGTGTCACCCAACACAAATACTTTTACTGTAACTGAAACCCGACTGTTATTCATCCATTACATTACTTGACTCCATTTTAATCTTATTAATTCATTGCACACTTTATAAAAACTACTACACATTACTTATGTTCGCAGTCTGCCAGCGTAGCTGTGTCGCTTTGCTCCCGATGTGTGCTCGACATAATTATACCGCTACAGTCGGTAGTCTTCGTGATTCTAACGCCATGTATTCCATTGCTGCCAGAAGTTGCATAAAAACAATTGAAATGTTGTATGTAGCTGCTCGGCGTATGTGTGCCCAGTAGCAGTAGTAAAGCATCGGGGTAAAATTATTTACTACAAATTAATATCACGTTTGAACATCAAACTCCGTCATAGTCAATTTCACGAAATGTTATTTCCGTGTGCCACTTCTACCATAACAGCTGATGGATACGTGATGGCCGAGTTGGTAGCTATGGGTAGCCATGTAGGATTAAGAGAAACACCCACAGCCGCTCACTCTCCATCACCATCCAGCGATTAACTTTCATTTCCTCTTAACCACAACCTCATGCGACACAGCTACGTCGACAGACCGTAAATACTTATACAAAGAAGTAAAAATTTTATTGTTTACAGGTCACAAATACTTCATATGACCTTCGTATCTTTAACATGTCAGGAGGCTCCAAAAGAGAGAGATATGTCGCGAGAAAATGGGAATCTGGTTCTGCAAAAAGAAAAAGAGAAGTTGAAAGAGCTCTATCGACTCACGTTTTAAGTGCAGGTACAATGAAGTTTCTCAAAAACGTCTGAATCTATTGCTGTGATTTCCAAAAAGGAAATAGTCACGTTCGATACTTTGATTCTACGTGTATTTCTCATTTTTGTGGTTCCTTACTCCGTTCACCTGGAGTACTTCCCAAATTCAACAAACTCAGTTGTTCTTCATGAGTTCCACTGTCAGATTCTGATAAGCTAGTGTTTTCTGCCAGTTAACAGGGATGTCAATGAAATTAAAGAACCATTTGTTATTTCGGACCCAGGAATATGTACGTTTACCGTACTGGATTCTCGGCGTCCTAATATTATTCAAAATGGCCCTATACAGTATTTAAATAACAGTGATGAAGATTTTCCCAAAGACGATGATCGTAGGCACTTTTCTATTGCCATTTCTCAAGAAAATTAAAAAACTGTGAAACTCAACATCGTCACTGGTTGAATTACAGTGAAATCCAGACCATTTGCTGCTTACAGACGTTGAATAATATCAACAGGGACAGTTGAAAATGTGTGCCCAGACCGGCACTCGAACCCGTGATCTTTTGCTAACATGGCAAACGCTCTGTCCGACTGAGACATCGAGGACACAGGGGACAGTGCGACTGCAGGGACTTACCTCTAGCACGCTCCCCGTGAGACCCACATTCCCAACTTACTGTCCACTCACTAACTGCCGCGTGTACTGAGTATAGTGGATAGGGGCACTACAAATGTAATCTACCGATTCCCGTAAGAGCTCGAGCAATGTCAGTGCATCCTCACTGAAGATCATTGGCCGGTAAGCTTTATCTGTATGAAGATGGTATCTGTTCTTTCGGTGTCGATGCAATCGCATGCTCAAACATTTGCGGGAATCGGTAGGTTGATTGCCGTGAGTAATGAGTATAGTGGGCAGGCTCACTACAAATGCAGTGTGTGGGCAGTAAGCTGAAAATGTGGAGTTGACGGAGAGCTTGCCAGAGATAAGTCCCTGCAGTCGCAGAATCCTCTGTGTCCCCGATGGCTCAGTCCTATAAAGTGTGTGCCATGTAAGGTTAAGATCCCCGGTTCGAGTCCCAGTCGGGGCACGGATTTTCAACTTTCCCCATTGATATTTATCAACCCTTGTAAGCAGCTAATGGTCTGAATTTTGTTCTTCGACAGCTGCAAGATCACCAATGGTATCTGATACCATCTTCAGATACTGATACCACGTTCATATCGTCACTTGTTGGTTTATTCAGATTCTCAAAATAAAGTTTTCCGTTTTGCATGCAGACTATTCCGCAATTCACAAATTCAAATGGTACAAAGAGGGTGCTGAGACTGAACACCTAAGTAGCCTTGTATTGTACAAAGGCATGAGAATACTCATACTGTATTCCATTCTTTAATGTCATCCTTTGGAAAGTGAATGCCATATGTTCTTTGGTAAATACTAGACCAAGAAAACGAAAGGCTAATTCCTGAATCCCAAAAACCTTGGAACGGGTTATTTCAGGGATTAATTGATATCATTAGCCTCCTCTCATAATATGGCATTTAGACGTCACAGAGAATCTTTCAATATAGGCAGCGACAGTGAGAATTCTGCTAATTTCTTAAACTTGTTAAAATTGATACCTAATTATGATCCTACATTACGAGAACTCATGAAACACAATGACATGCACCTTACATACCATTACCGAAGCCACGATACTCAGAAATAATTGCTCCTATCGATGTCAAAAACAGTTACTGATTAAGTGATTCATACGGTAATAGAGGCAAAATATTATTCTATTTTGTTCGACTGCACTAGAGACAGTAGTCGAGGTGAACATATGTCAATTATCTTAAGATTTTGTAATATATCAACCGGCCCAAAAGAATATATCTTTACCGAATTGGATCCGTCCCTGAGATGTCTGGAGAATATCTTACGAATATAATTCTGGAAGAGCTGAAAAAAATGGATTAGATTGTCAGAACTGTCGGGCCCAAGGGTACAACAGTGGAGCTAATATGGCGGATATAAATCTTCGAGTTAAAACACGAATATTAAATATAAATCCCAGGGCATTTTTTACACCATGCTGGTGTTGTAGTTGGAATCTGTTGGTGCGGCTTATTCTTAAGCCGCAGGAAAAATATTTTTTAGTTTTATTCAGAATATGTATTTGCTATTTTCGAATCAAGCAAATTAAAGCTTACTATCAGACCTTTAGCAGACGCAGGGTGGGAAAGCAGAATCTAACCAGTGAAGCCCATACTACAGCAGTCTGATGATGTCGTTGAATGCATTAAAAGCTTAAAAAATTACACGGAAGAAACGCTCAGTGACTGTGATTCACTTTTGAACGAACTACTTACCTTAGAATTCATTACATCGTTGGACCTATGGTGTGAGATATTACCGCATGTTAATGTTATAGACTTTGCACAGATTGCCGTAATTTGCTTATGTCAGTATTAATCTTGAACATTTGCTTACTTTTTGCGATTGTATCGAAGAATATCGACAAACTGGGTTCGAGCAATGCTTGAATGACGTCAGTTTATTGAGAAAAGCAGGTATGCTCCGCCAAAAAATTTTAACAACAAAACGTTAGCCAAAAAGATAAGGATATTCGAATATGAAACCAGTGATGAATCTAAACAGTCTCCAAAAAGCCGATACAAAATAGATTTTTTTGCACCATGATTGGTTCCATACTGAGCAATGTAAATTCAAGATTTATATCTTTAGAACAACATTGAGAATTTTAGTTTTCTTCATGATCCAAGTAAGTTAGAAGTTATTTCAAACTATCGTATATAAAAAAGCGTCAAGATTTACACAGAGTCCTGCGAGTGGGTGAAAGCTTTGATTTCCAAATTTACGAATTATATGAAGCATTGCAAATAACGATCCCAAATGTAACTAACTTCATTAACCATGTGAAACAGCTCCTGCAATATATAACAGATCAGAGACTTTTCAGCTTCTCAGTTTTATCGACTGAAGCAGATATAGCACGTAAACTGAATTACAAAACAGTTGATAAGGAATCCAGTAAGGCTAAAAGTAGCAAATTTTTAATTCTTTCTTTGTCCATATACACAAGATACTGTACAGAAAGCATTTGTAGCTGTTGGTTTTAAACATTTAAATCATTATAATGAACTGGATGCATACAGTGAATAATTACAAATGTGACTAAATACGGTATATTTACAACTTATTTCTACAATCAAAAGTTTGAATTGCAGTTTTTTCATACATGAGATACTATGAGATTGAATAGTAGCAATTACGTAGTAGGTAGCCTGTCACAGACTTGTTAATGTTTTGTAATTCTGGAAGAGATTTTGTATGTCTTGGTAATCTGTAGTTACGTTTTGTTTCTGCATGCTACAAATATTTTCGGCGTAATGTCGCGTTGCAATGACTGCAATGACTAACATGTATGTCACTATCTCATCTAGTATTGTAATTATGAACAATTTTGTATGGAAGAAAAAGGTTTTCTTTTATTAATATACTTTTTTTGACATGGATAACCACTTCAAGTATACAAATTCAGGGAAGCTTTAAGATTTTTAGGTCCTTACAGAAAGGTTTGCATGGTTTTCCGCTGCTTTCATTATTCTTCCAATTGCCCTTTGCTTCTTGAGAACTATTTTTCTCTTTTCGTTGCATTCAGTATTGAAGAATGCCATCATTTTGCACCAAAGTACACACATCAAAGAAAATTTTACATCACCTCAGTTCCAAGAGTTCCGAAACCTGTACAGAAAATTAGAATAGAGATCAATATAAACATCATTTCTGCCCTTTTTATTGCTCATGAAGAGAACACAATTCATGTTGTACGACCATACAGCGAGATGTTCACAGATGGTGGTCCAGATTGCTGAGCACAGTGGTACCTCTAATACCCACTAGCACGTCCTCTTGCATTGATGCATGCCTGTATTCTTCGAGGCATACTATCCCAAAGTTCATCAAGGCACTGTTGTTCCAGATTGTCCCAATCCTCAACGGCGATTCGGCGTACATCCCTCAGAGTGGTTGGTGGGTCACGTTGTTCATAAACAGCCTTTTTCAGTCTATTCCAGGCATGTTCGATAGGTTTCATGTGCTGGCCACTCTAGTCGAGCGATATCGTTATCCTGAAGGAAATCATTCACAAGATGTGAACGATGCGGGCGCGAAATGTCGTCCACGAAGACAAATGCCTCGCCAATAGGCTGTCGATATGATTGCACTATAGGTCGGACGTTGGTATTCATGTATCGTGCAGCCGTTATGGCGCCTTCCGTGACCACCAGCGGCGTACGTAGGTCTCACATAATGGCACCCTAAAACAGCAGGGAATCTCCACCTTGGTGCACTCGCTGAACAGTGAAGGCAACCCAACCAGGCTGAACGCCTTATACACAAACACTTCTTCGACGATTGTGTGGTTGAAGGCATCACGTTCTCTTCACTTAAGAGTGTCTCGTATGCCAATTCTGAGCTGTCCATTTTGCATGTTGTTGGACCCATCTCTACTGCGCTGCATGGTGTCGTGGTTGCAAAGATGGACCTCGCCTTGGACATCTGGAGTGAAGTTGCGCATCATGCAGCCTACTGCGCACAGTGAGTTGTAACACGACGTTTTGTGGCTGCACCAAAAGCATTATTCAACATGGTGGCGTTGCTGTCAGGGATCCTCCGAGCCATAATCCGTAGGTAGCGGCCATCCACTGCAGTAGTAGACCTTGGGCGGCCTGAGCGAGGCATGTTATCAACAGTTCCTGTCCTGTTCCTCCTCCACGTCCGAACAACATCGCTTTGGTTCACTCCGAGACGCCTGGACGCTTTCCTTGTTGAGAGCCCTTCCTAGCAAAAACTAACAATGTGAAAGCGATCGAACCGTGGTATTGACCGTCTAGGCATGGTTAGCTACAGACAACACGAGCTGTGTACCTCCTTCCTGATGCACTGATCGTGTATTGGAGCCCCTTTGTCAAATAGGCGCTGCTCCTCCATGGTTGTCTACATCTCTGGGCGGGTTTAGTGACATCCGTGAGCAATCGAAGGGACTGTTGTACAATATCCACCCTCAGCGTGTATCTTCAGGAGTTCTGGGAACTGGAGTGACGTAAAACTTTTTTCTGAAGTGGCATAACTGCAAAATATGCTTGCTATATAGCTCGTTTTTCCTAGTTTAGAATTTAGGGATGATAAAATGTCTTGGGATTCAGGTACAGGAAAATCTAAAATTGAGTTCTTTTGTTTCAATAACAGAACTAATGTTTTGGTTATGCGTACATATCACCAGTTGTGCTGCATTTTTAAGATATTAATGAAATTACTGAGTAATATTACATAGAATTAAAATGTTTTCATTTTTCTGAATGAAAGTTTCACAGCTCACAACAAAACAAATTTTGCGAGGCCCCGTTTTGCGAGGCCCCCAGTATGAATTCTATGTAGAGAAAACTTTATCTTACGCACACCAAATTTTTGTCTTACACCAACTCAGATGGAGCAAACCGAAAATTTTGTTTCAGGCTATGTCTTACTTTACTCTTATTTTTTTAATACTTCAGCAACAGTAATGATAGTTATGAAACACAAGAAGTTAAGGGAAGCAGTGGAGATTTCCAACCGTTAACATTTAGTGCTTGACAACCCGTTGGGGCATTTGCTATATTTCCTTCGATCTGAAGCTGCTCTACTGTTCACGGCATCTCACATCGCTGCCGCCATCTCCTGACAAAAGCGTATATGGGTTAAATATTGTAGGGCAAAATTTGACGCACTGTGGACCCCGAGCGGTGGGCATGTTAAATACGCCGTCCGTTCTCATTCAAACTGCACAGAAAGCTCAATATAAAGGCTCGTTAAAGTCTAACAAAAGGTTTATGGATGGTGTTCTAAACATGACCGTACTTCATTTCAGAGGGGATATTTTCTTTGTTGTGCTTGACGTTTATGATGCCGTTATATATATGGTATACATTTTTCAGTTTTTGTAATGACAGTATTGACCTTTCGCAGTACACTTGATTTATATCATCTGAAAACTATTCTCATCTCAGCTCATTCTTCGAAACATAATATTTCGATTTGTTTTTAACTTTCACAGTGTTCTGAAATAACCATTGCGTTTAAAATGATACTTCCTTGATATTTCAACGCTCATTATAGTGACATCGGAAGTATCCTATAAAGACGATTTGTGAGGTGCCAAACATTTACGTACCTGGACCTGTTAACGTTCACCTGCCATCGCAAATGCCGCGTCTAGAAGTCACTATCACACTGTTGAACCGCGGAAAAGAAGGGGTACATCAAATCGTCAAGAAATTATCAGGAAATCATCACCGATTATCTTTTAAGAGTGGTTTATGCAAACGACTGAAGTATCGCACCAGACAGAAGAAGTCACTGCCCGACAGTAAGTTTTGTCATGAATTGCTATATGCTGAAACAAAAGCTTATACTTTTCAGCCTGCCACGACATTTAAGGTCGCCTCATTGACAAGACTACTGCCGAACTTACCTCGTGGTAGATGGTGCTCGCCTCCGAACAGCAATTATCACCGTCACTGTAATATAGCATCTGTCTACTATTTCCAAATTTTTTTCTTGATTGCTTTGTTCCCTACTTCCGAATCTGTAAATGTAGGAGGAGTTCTGGACACTATAAATATTACTATGTGCCTCAGGACATAGAAATGGACCAGAAACACAGTACAAAACTACCTCAATTATTCACGACAATCATCAGCAAGCGTTGAAATTTCAATCTCATTCCTTTCGTATTTCCACCTATTCTTATGAGTCCCTTTCACTTTCATCAAGGAATATGGACTACTATGAGCTGTACGTAAATAACTAAGTTAAGAACGCTCGAGTTGTCGTACCGGGTAAGACAGTTGCATCACATAATTTATCACTATTACAACCTACACATACGAAAGCAAATTACAACAGTAGCAAACGACATCTAGGGCCAACAAAACAATTTGAAGTAAGGCGCAATAAAATGCAGCATAATGGTAACATAATTTAACGCGGGTCTTTACATACAAAGGTTAGTAAGGTAAATAGTTACTGTTGTTGTGGTAGTTCGTCCGATGACAGTATGTAAGCAGAGATGTTGAGACTTGCACAGCTACACACATACATTTCAACATGTTTTCTGTATTGAATTTGGGTCTCTCGTCAGTCGGCAAGACTCAGCGCAACCAGGAGTACCTCCCAAAATGTCCAAAGCAGCCTTGGACGAAACGGCAGGGATAGAAGAGTTCCATGTACCACAGCCATACAACCCGGAAGAAATCTCAGCAGCTGAAATATCCGGTCGTGAAAGCCTTCATTGTATGATTAGACGACTCTATGGGGAGAATGTTTCAAAATCAGTCAGATGTCTGTTCCTATGACTGGTTGTCAAATGTTTATTTTACGTTTAATGAGTTTATGTTCTACGAAATGTAGCTTGTAATATTATACATGCAAAAATTGAGGAATGCCTCGGCTGTTGTAGAGGTAACAAGTCCAAAAAGGCCGAGAAAAAGCTGTAGGTAAGGAAGTGACTAGTACAAAGGAAGAAATTTACCTACGCTCTCTTAGTTACGAAACTGAGATCCGATGGTTTTCGAAATTATTCAAGAATGAATGAAACACGCTTTACTGAGACTGTGAACGTCAACAAACCATATTTGACAAAATGTAATGCAATCGTGAAATTACCTGTAAGCTGCGAGGGGAGGATATTGTGATGAAAGGCCTCCAAGATGCCGTAAAATTGAGATTTATTAAAAAACAAAAAATGAAACACCGAGCGACCAGAGAGTTGGCCAGGACTTTAATTATGAATGAATGGTTTTTCGTTCATTTGTCTGCACCTTATCGCGCAATTTCTGTACACTTATTTATTTTTACTCTTACACTCTCCCGTGTCTAGAAGGACGATGAAGATGTGCGATTTTAGATACGAAGTATTGTGAGCTCTATGTATAACATGTGTGACTGAATAATATTATATTGAACAATACTATCATGCATTTTTTTATTGAAGTCAAAAGCAAAACGTATAAGGAGGATTTTCTTGATTACGATAAGCGCCAGTGTTTGCTGATATGAAAACCAGTTTTGAAGCAAACATGGCACAGCTTAGAAACAAGAGTGATAACATTGAAGCTCACATGGGTAATCTTGACACTCGAATGGGACAGTTAACAAACCAAAGTGACAATATTGAAACGCAAATCGGTCAGCAAAAAGTGACAGCAGGTTCAACAGTTTAGAATCAAGGATAGAGGACACTCAAGTGCGAATTAACAATTTAAATTCAGTTATTACCGACATCCAAGCACAAGTCAAAAATTCGAATGACACCATGGAGGAAAAAATTTAAAGCCATTACCAATGCTTACGCAAGAGAGCTAAACGCAAGCGTACACGGAAAAATTGATAGTGTTCTTTCGATGGTGGAATCCGTCGAGACCAATATTGGTAGCAAGTTCACAGATATGCAGGCCCGAATAGATGTTTGTAAATCAACTGCGAGTGACTCTTTGAAACATCACTGTAATGTTTCAAAGAGAGTAAGCCAATTGACAGAAGGTGTCAACCACGTTGGCGAGCGAGTTGACCTTGCTCAGCAAATATCCGATGTCAATATTGACAAAAAGATCGCAGATGTCAACACCGGTATAAGCAATACACTTAATAGGGGATTTGAAGAGTGGATGAAATCCAAAGAACAGTACATTATCAGCAAGGTACACGGTGAACTATAGGGTACGGTTAAATCTGCTACAGCAGAAATCTTAACCGCTCTCGGTACTTCTGGTGACACTTTTAACCAGTGAATTAGGTGAAATCAGACGAGCATTTAGCCATGATCTTCCGGAATGGAAACGTCAGTTAAGCAATGATATAGATCAACTGAAACGACAAGTTACGCAATTGCAAGGTGACAAAGTGAGAACACGATAATCCTCAATATCCCGAGTGTCAGGCACAAATCTCACCAACAGTAAATAATACGCGTGACGAAACTTTCACGTCACGTAGTCATGCCGATCAACTAACACTCGTTGAACTAATGCGAGACGAGAGTGTGCTAAAACACAGAGTTTTTCAGCTTTTTATACCTGGAAAACGAAATATACATCCCATGGCATTTCTAAAATCATTCACAGGTGCTTTTCCAGAATCATGGAACGACAGGCAGCGGTTACAGTTCATCTTAGGCTATGTACACGGTGAAGGATCAATTTGGGGTACAGAAATAAAGAACAAATGTCACACCTATGCAGATTTTGAAAAGCATTTTTTGAATAAATTCGGGAGTTGAGGTATATAGACACCGAAAGGAGGTTTACAACGCCGAACCTTTAAACACCAAAGGATGAGGTTTGAGACGTTATTTTGAGAAATATCTACGTAAAATTCAGTATTGGGACACGCGCATTTCAACCAAAGATGTAATCATGATCTTAAAGTCAAAACTTCCTGTGTCAATAAGAGAAAAACTATTTAATGTGAGTAAAGAAGATAAAGAAGCCTACCAGTTTGGATATGATCTATGAAGATGTGCGTGCGAGCGCGCTGAGTAATTATAATAATGAACCGCCCGCTCCGCAGCAGCACATAACAAATTGCGTCAATGGAATGTCGTACCAACAAGACGGGGCAACCAAACGCTCAGCCTTACGGCAATCATAACATTTTCAACCACCGTAATGGAAATCAATATAACAAATATCCACACCACAATAGATACAATCCGATTTATCAAAACACACAGCAACAATACGGTAATTCGCTGATAAATCACAATGGTAATTATCAGTACCAGAACAACACGACGAATAATGGAAATCGTCACACTGGAAAGAAATGGAACAATTATAACAGACCACAACAGTACAGTCAGCCGAGTCACTTCACTCCCTCTCACCAAATGAATTTTCCACAGCCGAAAAATGCGACATTTTCTAACCAACCCAACCAACAGTTCAGGAACAATACTCAGGACAATTCGTCGCATGCTTTTCCTGACACCGCCGATCATAAAAGCCAAGGAAATCCGACCATTTTCTACACACAGGCGAACCAAGCACCAGACGCGATGTCCAATAACACGCAATCAAGAGATGCAAAAGTCGTATGGTATACGAACGCAATTTTTGACGTGGTATGTCGCAAAATACTAGTCAAGTAAAAATAACTGACATTTAAGCTCCACCCGAGTCGGAAAACCATTAGCAGCTTCGTTAGGCCTCCATGGGGAAGCTGCGGAACCAATGCGGGGCAACTTCATACGAATACGACGAAGACTTACAGGACGAACTATTAGACGAAAAGAACACCTACGAAAACAACGATCTTTGGGAAAACCAAGTACAAGCGTCAACTCTGATTCACATTTGTGACATACTAATCATTGCCATCATCGACACATGTGCAAATATTAATGCTATGTCTATGTGTATATATAAAAAGGTGCGCTCTGTAACAAAAATTCCTTTACTTCCTGTACAAGGATGTACTGTATCCAGAGCAGTAGGCTCCCTAGTACAGAAGATTAGCTTGCAAGTACAAGCATCAATACAATTTAAATCCGACTGTATACAGTGCACATTTTTAGTAGTAAAGAATGTGTGAGTGCCATGCTTGTTAGGAATGGCACGATTTCTTCGTAGAAAGTCCATCATTGATTTAGCTGAAGGTAAGTGGTTCTCATTAGACGTATGACCGGTGTCCTAGCATCTAGTCTTAACGTGCAAAGTCAGGATAACCAACCTGGAACGTAAAGTGAAAATACGTAGACATTCTGACAGGCAACATTATCACAGTGCGTATGACGAGTTCAGTGACGTCAACAATGACCCTGACTTATTTCCAACTGCCGACGAGTTACGCCTAAAAATTGTGGAAGTAAGAACTACATGACCTATTATCAACATTTGTGAACATTTTTTCCAGAAAACCAGGTATCATAGCAGACTATGAATTTAACATGAGAGTGAAACCCCATGATAATTTTTGCAAAACAACCTATTCAGTTCCGCAGTCCCGTAAAGAAGCCGTCAAACAAGAAATACGTAAAATGCTTAAGTGGAAAGTCATAGAAACGTCCGGCTCTCCCTACAGTAGCCTGTTACCTGTTTTCAAACACGATGGAAGCGTCAGACTTGTCTTGGACGCAAGGAATATTAATAAAATCATCATTCCAGTATGCACAAGACCAGAACCACTGGAGGAACAACTACAAAAATTCTATAGTGTGAGGTTCTTATCCTCAATAGACCTCCGAAGTAGCTATTGGCAGGTGAAACTATCATCATCATCATCATCGAGGAAGTACACAGCCTTTATCTTTGCCGGCAGATCCTATCATTTTCGTTTAGTACCTTTCGGTCTCAACATTAGTTTTGGTGTTTTTATTGCAGCACTTGATCGTGTGCTAGGACCGGAGTTACTTGACCAAGTCACCGTCTATGTTGATGATTTACTAATAGCAACGACTTCCTGGAAAGAACATTTAACTCTCCTACAAAAGATCTTTCAAAGATTCTGATTTTGGTGTTACCGTAATTTTACAAATAATCCAAATTTGCCAAGAAAGAAGTCACGTTTTTAGGACATATAATTTCTTCGGAAGGAATCTCACCTGATCCCAGCAAGTTAACAGCAATACAAAGTTTCCCTGTGCCTTACACTAAAAGGCAACTAAAAGGTTTCATTGGATTAGCTTCATTCTTCCGTCGCTTCATTCCGAATCAATCAATGATCAATCCCGCATTGTTAAATTTGCTCAAGAAAAACGTCCACGGGATGTGGATTTCTGAATGCCAAAAAGCCTTTGACAAGATCAAAGAATATCTTCTAAAGAGTAACATTTTAAGTCATCCAAACATGAGTTTAGATTTCTGCATTTCTTGCGATGCATCGTTTCAAGGATTAGGTGCATGATTATTTCAAATAGACAAAACTGATGGTCAGGAGGAAGTCAAAATAATCAGTTTTGCCAGTCGGGTCTTAATCGAATGTGAGAGATCATATTCGGTAACCGAATTAGAGGGATTGGCCGTTGTGTGGGCTTTTCGCCGCTTTGATTACTATGTATGGTCACAAAACCAGAGTATACTCAGATCATCAAGCACTGAGCTTCTTACTCTCTTGCAAACTGTATCATCCTCAGCTCACTCGATGGTGTTTATTTCTACAAGAGTATGATTTTGAAATTATTTATGTAAAGGGCAAGAATAACATTATTGCTGATATTTCAATTTGCCGGAAGGATTGCCGGAGACTACTGAATTAATAGAACAGATTCCAAATCAAAAAATTCTTCTTATGAAAGATCCTCTGCATCGGAGTTACTGTTTGCGTCTTTGCCGTCAAATAAATACTCTTCAAGACACAGATCGCAATTGGCTACAAATTAAACAGCCTCTTCAAAACCACCCTGATCAATCGTTGTCAAAATTACACAATGGAATTTTGTTTCACCGAACTTCTGTTGACAGGAATGTAGTGTGTCTGTTTTTTTCTGGGCCATAGTGACCCTAGGAGAGGTGAATGCACCAGATGAGATGTTCAACATAATCTTTAGGAATACAAATGCAAGATTTCAACATACTGCTATGTACCTAATTTTCACAAGAAGTTGCACCAATTATTAAGAAATTGTTCCATTTGCCAAATGACGAAACCTTTCAACTTGTCAAATACCTTACAACCCGATACGTACAGAAAGACCAAACCAAATCGTCAGTTTGGATTATGCAGGTCCACTTCCTCAGGGAAGAGGTGGTGTGCAGTATCTGGTCGTAGTGTTAGAGCTTTTTACCAAACACGTGAGACTATGCAATGAAGTCATCTAATACACTTCCACTAATTAGACGTATTGAGAAAGACTATTTTCCTCGCTTTGGCAAGCCTGAACCCATGTTATGTGATAACGCATAAACTTACGTGGGGAAACGATGGAGAAATTTCCTTGCAACCAACAACATCAGACAAATTTTGATATCCCAGTACCGACCGAAAAGTAATCCCACAGAAAGAGTATTCGAAGAGTTCAATTGTTTCATACGAACGTATATTCCAAACCAGCAGACACGGCGGATTGATTTCGTCACACCCTTTGAACAGATTGCTAATAATTTACTTCACACATCAGCTGGTTTCACACTATCAGAACTAGTCTCTAAACGACTAGACAGAAATGAATGGGTAGACCCCATCCCAAAATTACAACACCCTGAAGTAATATTAGACGACAAGATAAGACTAGCTCTCATATCTTTAATCACTCATCCCAACCAAAGAAAAAAAGGCGCATGACAAACACATTAGCAAAGTCTTATCGTATCGTATAAATGAACGAGTGCTATTAAAGACCCACTTCAAACCATCTTTGATTCATCATAAGAATCACAAGTGGCAGCAAAGAAGGACCATATATTATACACATTATATATATTAAGAAAGCCGCACATTGGTTGCTGTCCATTAGCTGACCCTGTATCTGGACGAATAAAAGGATTGTTTCATCACGCAGACCTGAAGAAATACCGAGTATGTAGGAAGTACCAACGTATGTAAGAGTAATGCACAGGACTACACACCCTGCCGACCTGCCACAACAAGATAAGTAATTTATATGAGCACCTGAAGTAAAACACATTTATTGTATGAGAGCAAGATTTGTCTTAGATGTAAGTTAGTTTTAAGTTAATTGAGCCAAGAACGGCCACAGCCGAAAGAGCTGACAAATATTATAGTAGGGGCGTGCTAAGTGCCACCTGCTACCACTAGTTTTAAGTAGGCTATAGCAAAGCTCTCTCCTCTTGAATGAGATAAATTAAAATGATCATTCAGACCAGAATGATTGCTCGAAGGTAAAAAAAAATGATTAAGGTCGCTTACTCTAATGAGGTAAATGTTGTGTTATGCATAAAGAGTGTGTAACAACAAATTTTATGAGACCACCTATGAATTGCTGCAGGCAAAAAGCAGCAGCTTCAGGTAGCAGGAAAGAAGCGCGGAACTCAATTATTTTATTATAATACGGAGAAAACCGTATACGCTCATAACAATTTTACGGAACAGTGCAGCTGAAATACAAAGATCATTTATAAATAAACTAATTTAGTACTAGAAATATTTATTTCAGGTCCTCGAGATAATGATTTTTTTTTTTTTTTAGAAAACCAGTTTTACGATACATGGAACAGAAGATAGTTAACAGACACTGTTCACTGCTAATGCATGGTTTAAGTAATTTTAGTTATGCATAGAAAATTGTTTGGAGAGCTGGATTAGACGACACTTTAACTACTGTATGGATTTAATTATACTATTTGTCATGAAAAAATAAGGTGATAATAATTTATGTTAAGCTCATCATATCATACGTCGTTAACACTGTCTTCAAATCTCTTCACTCCATGAAAGTCTTGTGTTTTCCTCTAATCAGTATCCTTACCATCCTACCTTATCCGGTAGAGAAGTAAATTTTACGAGCTGGTTGCATGAATGATACATATATGCTATACGAATGGATAGTCGTGACACTGGTTGTCGACGGGCTATGCTTGTTCTCCGCAAATTGCGAGTTCAATTAAGATTTGTTATGTGCAATTGCACCATAGGGAACACCAAGCTTCCCAAATTTCCCTAATGGTAGTTTGAAGACATAGTCAATGTGGCTTCGTTTACGTGATGAACAGTTCGTGTTCAAACTAACGACTTGAGAAAAGAGTAAATATTGTAAAGAGAAAAGTAACAAGATTACGAACAAGAGACACGCTTTTCGTCAGGCCTTGTAGTCACAGACACTAAATATTTCTTTGTAAATAATTTTTAGACATGATTGTATACTAAATGTTAACTGTACTTTGCAGTAATAATGCAGTCAGTAATAAATGGACACGTATATGCTGCTGCGTGTGAACCGACTGTAGACAAGTAATTAATGGACACGTATAAAAGTGGTGCGTGAGAACCTTAACATGACGACCAAATAAATGTGAACACGAATTAATAATAACGTGTGAACTGAAAAGGTGATTACTTCACACGCGGTATTTCACACGTGTCCTTGGAGTTATTTTATAAGTACTCGTACCACGAAACCACCATGTAGAAAGCCGAGGCCGCATCTCGTAGTCATGCGGTAGCGTTATCGCTTCCCACGCCCGGGTTCCCGGGTTCGATTCCCGGCGGGGTCAGGGATTTTCTCTGCCTCGTGATGGCTGGGTGTTGTGTGATGTCCTTAGAACTACTTAAACCTAACTAACCTAAGTTATAGGGGACTGATCACCGTAGTTGTTAAGTCCCATAGTGCTCAGAGCCATTTGAACCATAGAAAGCCGAAGAGTGAAAGTGAATAAGTGTTGTACATACCACAAACGGTACTGTACGCCTTTCCACGGACACATTCTTCGAAACAGCTGCTAGGAGTCGCCGCATCTGGCTGCTTCCGTAATCCAGAGTCGAACTGTGTAAAAACTCAACACCACGGCTAGTAGACACCAAACGCTCTGGTTCTCGCAGAATACTGCTGCTAGCGTTGTGGAACTGTCAAGTTATTATCACGTGATTGTGACCAACGGACGTAACACTGTGTACGCTGAGCGCTCAACAATCAATTTTTCTTTGCACAACGAGCGCGGATGCCAAATGTGTTTGAAATGCATTCAAAATAAAATATGATAAAGCAATGAATTAAGCACTCGAGTACCTTGTGAATTTATGAAGACAGTAATCGGAAGTGTCATTACTCGGCATGGTAAGTAAATTTGGTAGCAGTTGTCAAAATCGAGGTTAAGACAAAACGTATCGAACCAGATAAAACCAGAAAAATAGATAAATATATAAATATGAGAACTAAATATTCCTAAGAGAATGAGACCTTATGTACATAAACAAATGTTACCCTTGTTGTTGTTGTTGTTGTTGTCTTCAGTCCTGAGACTGGTTTGATGCAGCTCTCCATGCTGCTCTATCCTGTGCAAGCTTCTTCATCTCCCAGTACTTACTGTAACCTACATCCTTCTGAATCTGCTTAGTGTATTCATATCTTGGTCTCCCTCTACGATTTTTACCCTCCACGCTGCCCTCCAGTACTAAATTGGTAATCCCTTGATGCCTCGGAATATGTCTTACCAACTGGTCCCTTCTTGTCAAGTTGTGCCACAAACTTCTCTTCTCCCCAATCCGATTCAATACTTCCTCATTAGTTATGTGATCTACCCATCTATCTTCAGCATTCTTCTGTAGCACCACATTTAGAAAGCTTCTATTCTCTTCATGTCCAAACTATTTATCGTCCACGTACTCCATACAAATACTTTTAAATCTATACTCGATGTTAACAAATTTCTCTTCTTCAGAAACGCTTTCCTTGCCATTGCCAGTGTACGTTTTATATCCTCTCTACTTCGACCGTCATCAGTTATTTTGCTCCTCAAATAGCAAAACTCCTTTACTACTTTAAGTGTCTCATTTCCTAATGTAATTCCTCACCATCACCTGACTCAATTCGACTACATTCCATTATCCTATATTTACTTTTATTGATGTTCAGCTTATATCCTCCTTTCAAGACACTGTGAATTTCGTTCAACTGCTCTTCCAGGTCCTTTGCTGTCTCTGAGGTTCGCCGATGACATATCAATTCTGTCAAAGTTTTTACTTCTTCTCCATGAATTTTAATACCTACTCCGAATTTTTCTTTTGTTTCCTTTACTGCTTGCTCAAAATACAGATTGAATAACATCGAGGAGAGGCTACAACGCTGTCTTACTCCCTTCCCAACCACTGCTTCCCTTCAATGCCCCTCGACTCTTATAACTGCCATCTGGTTTCTGTACAAATTTTAAATAGCCTTTCGCTCCCTGTATTTTACCCCTGCCACCTTCAGAATGTGAAAGAGAGTATTCCAGTCAACATTGTCAAAAGCTTTCTCTAAGTCTAAAATTGCTAGAAATGTAGGTTTGCCTTTCCTAAATCTATTTTCGAAAATAAGTCTTAGGGTCAGTATTGTTTCACGTGTTCCAACATTTCTGCGGAATCCAAACTGATCTTCGCCGAGGTCGGCTTCCACCAGTTTTTCCATTCCTCTGTAAAGAATTCGCGCTATTATTTTGCAGCTGTGACTTATTAAACTGATAGTTCGGTAATTTTCACAGCTGTCAACACCTGCTTTCTCTGGGATTGGAATTATATTCTTCTTTAAGTCTGAGGGTATTTCGCCTGTCTCATACATCTTGCTCAGTAGATGGTAGCCTTGGGAGAGCCAGTCCTGACAAAACTCTGTGAGTAGTTCCAATGGAATGTTGTCTACTGCCGGTAGAGGTTGACAGAACATTGAAAGACCTGAGTCGAAACAAGACCCCGGGAGTATAGTATCTCCCATTTCGTCTTCATCTACATCCTCTTCCATTTCCATAATATTGTCCTCAAGTACATCGCCCCTGTATAGACCCTCTATGTACTCCTTCCACCTTTCTGCTTTCCCTTCTTTGCTTAGAACTGGCTTTCCATCTGAGCTCTTGATATTCATACAAGTGGTTCTCTTATCTCCAAAGGTCTCTTTAATTTTCCTGTAGGCAGTATCTATCTTACCCCTAGTGAGATAAGCCTCTACATCCTTACATTTGTCCTCTAGCCATCCCTGCTTAGCCATTTTGCACTTCCTGTCTATCTCATTTTTGAGACGTCTGTATTCCCTTTTGTCTGCTTCATTTACTACATTTTTATATTTTCTCCTTTCATCAGTTAAATTCAATATTTCTTCTGTTACCCAAGGATTTCTACCAGCCCTCGTCTTTTTACCTACTTGATCCTCTGCTGCGTTCACTACTTCATCCCTCAGAGCTACCCATTCTTCTTCCTCTGTATTTCTTTACCCCATTCCTGTCAATTGTTCCCTTATGCTCTTCCTGAAACTCTGTACCTCTAGTTCTTTCAGTTTATCCAGGTCTCATCTCATAAATTCCCACTTTTTTGCAGTTTCTTCAGTTTTAATCTACAGTTCATAACCAATAGATTGTGATCACAGTCCACATCTGCCCCTGGAAATGTCTTACAATTTAATACCTGTTTCCTAAATCTCTATCTTACCATTATATAATCTATCTGATACCTTCTAGTATCTCCAGGATTCTTCCATGTATACAACCATCTTTTATGGTTCTTGAACCAAGTGTTAGCTATGATTAAGTTATGCTCTGTGTAAAATTCTACCAGACAGCTTCCTCTTTCATTTCTCTCCCCCAATCCATATACAGCTACTATGTTTCCTTCTCTCCCTTTTCCTACTCTCGAATTCCAGTCACCCATGACTTAAATTTTCGTCTCCCTTCACTACCTGAATAATTTTTTCTATCTCATCATACATTTCATCAATTTCTTCATCATCTGCAGAGCTAGTTGGCACATAAACTTAGACACGAAGCCCAAGCCTACTACAGTAGTACATCTTGGCGACAATAATGCGTTCACTATGCTGTTGGTAGTAGCTCACCCACACTCGTATTGTTTTATTCATTATTAAACCTGCTCCTGTATTACCCGTAGTTGATTTTGTATTTATAACCCTCTATTCACCTGAGCAAAAGTCTTGTTCCTCCTGCCACTGAACTTCACTAATTCCCACTATATCTAACTTTAACCTATTCATTTCCCTTTTGAAATTTTCTAACCTACCTGCCCGATTAAGGGATGTGACATTTCTCGCTCCGATCCGTAGAACGCCAGTTTTCTTTCTCTTGATAACGATGTCCTCCTGAGAGTCCCCGCCCGGAGATCCGCATGGGGGACTATTTTACCTCCGGAATATTTTACCCAATAGGACGCCGTCATTTAACCGTACAGTAAAACTGCATGCCCTCGGGAAAAATTACGGCTGTAGTTTCCCCTTGCTTTCAGCCGTTCGCAGTATCAGCACAGCAAGGCTGTTTTGGTTAGTGTTGCAAGGCCAGATCAGTCAATCATCCAGACTGTTGCCTCTGCAACTACTGACAAGGCTGCTGCCCCTCTTCAGGAACCACACGTTTGTCTGGCCTCTCAACAGATACCCCTCCATTGTGGTTGCACCTACGGTACGGCTATCTGTATCGCTGAGGCATGCAAGCCTCCCCACCAACATCAAGGTCCATGGTTCATGGGGGTAGGTGTTATCCTTGCCTAATCCAATTTACTTTTAGACTAAGTTATTAGTAAGTAAGCACATTCTCATAAAAAAATCTGTGTTTTTCATACACGAAAACATAAATGGAAGCACGGACATGTGTCAAGTGAAATAGAGTCCGCCACCATACGGCTCTACATGTTACAGAACCAATCTTCCAGTTCCTGACCCACGACAGATTTCCAACGCAACATCACACCCCGATAACTACTCCAACTTCAACATTTAAAGTGAAGCCCTACTTTTCCTCCAATGTTAAAGTTTAATCAATTTCCCCACTCAAGTGCAGTGCTATCATTTATACCCAAAGTTCTACCACTCCCAGTGCAACTCATACCTAACCAAGTGGAGTGAAACATTTTTTTTTTTGCATGTCATGAGAGCCACAAAAAAGTGAAGTGCTACGTATTTACTGCAAGAAATCTTCGACGAAACAACGACAAAAATATTCCTTTAATATGTCATTGTAAAACAAGAATGTCAATTTTTTGTAACACTTTTTCCACGAGTGCACACAGCACCCAGACTTCCTGTGAAGTCAAGTAATTTATTTCTTTGTTATTTTTTAATATTTATTATGCCATGTATAATGTATCTATGTATGTGTATCTTTATCTTAATTTCATTATCTTTTACCGAGAAATGAACATTTGTTATCCTTGTACAATACATTAGAAAGAGCACAGTTCAATTGTCATGTAGTTACCCTATGGACAAATTACTATCAATTTCAGTCGTCCGAATATACTTACCTGATACTCTGTATGTTAACCACTTTGCCTGATGTAGTGTGTAAAATCTATTGTAAAGAATTTTTGCAAGTAATACTAACTTGTTTCTCGAAAGCAATATCATGACTATGCGTGAGTCGCGATGATCCTGACGGAGTCATCGCTCCTCACGCGGGAAGCAAAGTGATATTATTGGATTTCAGACATTTTGCATATGAGAAAAGGACAGCCATCGAGCTGTAGTTTGTAATGATAATAATCATGACAACGCGAGGTTAAGAAACGAAATCTGTTTATAACGTGCGCCTATACCAAGACGCGCGTTCAGCGTTTAAAAGATACTTTTAAACACTATGACTCGCTGGGCCCAGATATCTAAAATCATTGCCGCAGCGCTTGATAGCAAGAAGCTGCGAAAAGAAGAGAGAACAATTTATCATTTGTTAGGAAAATTCTAGAGTCTTTATAGTTAGTTGTACTTCTGGTCGCCGATATGTTAACATGTGCTTCATTACCTTTGATGTTTGGTCGCCGACTTGTTAAGATGAGTTGTGTAGCACCGCTACAAGTTATATTTCATTCAGTGTGAAAAACCACGTTATCACTGTGGTGTCACGGCCAGACACCACACTTGCTAGGTGGTAGCCTTTAAATCGGCCGCGGTCCGGTAGTATACGTCGGACCCGCGTGTCGCCACTATCAATGATTCTCTAGACCTGCCGTGTGGCGGCGCTCGGTCTGCAGTCACTGATAGTGGCAACACGCGGGTCCGACGTATACTACCGGACCGCGGCCGATTTAAAGGCTACCACCTAGCAAGTGTGGTGTCTGGCGGTGACACCACAGTTTTTTTGTGTAAATTTAAAAGAGCCACTCCTGAGAGAAGCAAGATCTGTGTTGAATTAATGCATATCTCTGGGGAATATACGATCTGTGGGTATTATGGGCCTGGCAAACCCAGGTCCCCAGCTGTTAGTAGTCTTGTTTCCGATTTTCTGCTTTCAGTGTTACTATATATCTATCACTATTCTGTATCTGTCAGTATAACTGAAGATCTCTTACTATAGTAAGCTTGCTGTATGAATATTTTAAGATACGAGAATTTTGAGAAAAGAAAGAGTAAGTTTGGAATCTTGAAAACAGGATGCGATAATACGATTGTTTAACCAATGGCTTCCCAATATGCGCTAATATATTAATATTGATGATACATCTTTTTTGCTCTTTATAGCTGAGTACATGAAGTGCTGTCTGTGGATTTCATCAGTATATTCATTCCCTTCAAGGTGAAAGAAGAATTGTGGTTTGTGTAATTTACGTCGCCCTGAAATATTATTGTGGTAGTCAAATACGAGCAGTTTTTCAGCAAATGGAAAATGGAACGGAAATATGGAACCTTTCTGTAGCCTTGACTGATATTGAGCCAGAGTCTGAAAAATTATTCTGCTTTAATAATTGTCCAAGGAAAGTGACGTTTGTATGTTTTGCTGATCCTGTGAGCATTACAGCTTACTGTTTTCGCTGGTGTGGAATGCACTGCAGCCTGTATGAGTTGAACTGAAGAAATGTCCCTCTTGAAGGCAGAGGAAGGTTAAATAATTTTGATTATGGGACCGAAGGAAAGCTTGGTTTAAATGACAAATGTTTTGCTTCATTCTTATTACATTACACTACAGGAGGATTCGGATCTTTTTTGTCTGTTATAAGTTCAATATGTTAAGATGAAACTTTTACAGAATAGAGGAGACCAAAATTTTGACATTCATGAGAAATGAATCCAGAATAACCACCACAGTCAAAATAACTGATTTGGAAGCGAAAGGTAACTTAAAGAAGGAACGGAATTGGAGCAAAATGGATAAGAAAATGTAATATAACCTGTAGGATGAAAATATTTTTACCCTTTTCAGAGTCATCTGCATGATTAATTCTTGTGATAACGTAATTTAGGATGAAATTGTCTTACTGGTTTATGTATGAACATATGAGTATGATAAATGTAAAATTGCTAGTCTCTTATCAGGTGTGTCAACTGGTAATGTTTTGGCATGCAAATAACCATTGTTCTTTTTACTATGTATGTTTAAGGAAAATTTCTCCATATTTATCAAGTGACAAGACATATGGTGCAAGCGTCAAGAAGAGGAAGAATTAGAACAATGTTGTAGTGGTATAAACACTGTGTTGAAGTAGTATTGAAGTAGCTTGTGGGATTAACTAGTAGTGGATTGAAGTAGAATTTTGAGTGATACACGTTTATGGATAGTTAGTTTGTAGTATAGACAAAAGGTGTGTGTGTGTGTGTGTGTGTGTGTGTGTGTGTGTGTGTGTGTGTGTGTGTGTGTATAACATGTGAACCCTATGCTGCCCTGACCTATACTTGCACAAGACATAATCCTATTCATTTTAGTGAATTAGTAAGTGGCATTTGATTGATTAAAACGCAAGTGAACCACACAAGTGATGTGGATTTAGATATTATATTGTCAGTTCATTTAATTTTTATTTTTATACTGTCAAGTCATTTAACTTTTATTTTTATATTGTAAAGTCATTAACTTTTATTTTTATATTGTCGATTCATTTAACTTAATTTTTTAAAATAAAGTCTCACTTTTGTTCTTAAAAATTGTGAAATACAATACTAAGTGGTATTATGTATGATATTTTGTAATCACATAACTATGATGAACAATTTTTGTGAATGCAGTTGAGAACGTGAAAGCTTACTGGCTAAACTCTTACGAGACAGCGGGAATAGCGAGGAGGAGGACTAGTTGTAAACAGGCGGGTTTCCCAGCACGTCACACTGTCGACCGGGCCACTTAAGGAGCGCTGTCAACAACAAAAGAAGGGTACTCGGCAAATGCTTTCCCTTACACCCGGAGCTAATGGCCGGCTTCACCAGTGCGACCCTTCGTGGAGGCGATGACCTGAGATGGCCGAGCGGTCCACCACGCGGAAATCCATCTGCTGGCAACACACCACACACACGCAACAGTGACGAGAAGGCCGTGGTGAAACGACAGAAGACAGGCGTCGTTGAAGTCTGCCAGTTTCTCTGGACAGTACCTGACAAAAAGCTCCACGCCCATTTACCCCTATCAACATTTCCTGGTGGATGCCCACTGTCAAGTGACAGTAAATCATAGTTCGATGTTCTCTGGTAGCTAAGGGTGCCACAAAGAAGAGCCGTTAAGTGTCATCCTTGCCCAGGAATATCAACCTGGCGTGTCAAACGAGGATACTGCACGAATTGGCAACACAAACATGGAACCAAATCGATATATAGGTGACACGGGCCAACAAGAGAAACGTCATGAAAGGGCAAAGACGGCGGGAGGGCACGCAACAGATGGACAAAAATCCCTACTGACAGCTACGTCGACGACCCCCCCCCCCCCCCCCCACCCACACTCCCCTCATATACTGTGCCTCGGAACAGTGAAGCTACTGAGTGCGCCAGTGAACAGTGATTATATGGTTCTTAGTCCAATGCGTATACGTGTGTTCTTTCAGAGAAACTTTGATCGTGTATTTTGCAGGGGTTCGATTTATTGGTGTTTTTTTATTACACTTATTTTGCAGGTGTTTTATTTATTGGTGTTTTTTTAGACGTTGACTATTTCACTTACAGAGCTGTTTTATTGATCAACGTTTGTTCTTGTGTGATGTATTAGATTTGTGATATTTTGTTTTGTAAATTCATTCCTGTGGCATTGCTTCGTTTATCAGTCAGATAGCTATTCATTCTCATTGGACTGTGATCGATTAGCCTTTGCATGGGGCATATTTAGAGTGAGGAACCTCTTAAGGGTGACAATCACATAATGATCTCCGTGTCATTATACTGAAACTACAATTAATTGTTTGCTAACTAACTGAAATATAGTAGAGTGATTGAACTAGTGCCACAAAGTTATTTTAATTCTACAAATTAATAGTTTTTTAAGATATAGAATTTTTTGCGATAACCACTAAGAAAAAAACATGTTTTTTTCTATTATTTTTTTGCTTTTGCGGATTGTGCATTGTAATGTTCTGCTTTATAATACTGATGTTATTTTCATGTTTTTTTTTTTAATTGCTGTGGCAACTTTGTTTATTAACAAGTAAAATTTATGGAAATAGCAGTCATAAATTTTCCTGTGATCAGTTGGCTCTTGCAATGAGCAAATACTGGTGAACTCCATAAGGGTAACAATCAGAAATTGTTTTCAAATTAATGACACAAGGACCATTGTTTTTACTTGCTGACCGAATTAGGTCTACACGATCTTTTAAACAGGTATCACAGATTGTGCTGTTTTTCTCTTTGAAGTTGGTAGGTTTTAAAGATGTGTTGAAATTATTGTGTCTTAGCAAACAGCTCGTGACCTTTTGCTTTTCTTTACATTTTGGTTTAAGATGGGTGTGATAAGCCTGCTTGGGAATGTCCTAGCATGGCCAGAAAAATCCCTGCACTGTCTTTTCCCAGAGCGTTGGGGTCATGAAAGGTCTCTAACATGAAAGGAATCCAACAATTTCTTAAACCTGTTGTCATTTACGGCATACATTCCATTTCTAAATTTACTGTGTTGTTTCTGACTATCTGGGAGGAGACACAGCAGTGAAATGTGTTACTTTTACACATAAACAAGAACGATCTGTCACAATACTACACTTTAAACACAGTTTATATGTAATCCACGTCACACAATCGCATACGCAACCTACATCCACTTTCTTTTATATACTGTATATGATAAGATAGTGTCATCCCCCTTCCTTTCTGTGTGAAAGAATGAATGAGCAAAGGTATTTCTAGTTGCATGCTTGATGGTAGCAGACAAGCCTGTCTGCTAGAGAACAGTAGGACCAATGTCGGAACAGGTAGCCACGCTTTCTAGAAGCAAAGAGGTTTCTATTCTTAGTATGGTCCTGTCCGTCCCTTGTCATGTTGGTATAGGAAGCTGCCTATCTGGTCACTTCCGTTTGTATCTGTTAAGCACGCTTGGTAGGAACCCAGGTCAGTCTGTCTGCGCTGAGTGTCTGAAGTGGTAAGATCTCCAGCTAAGCTCGTGCCTGCTAAGTCTGTATGCCAATGGATTTTCGAAGTTCAGCCTAACTGAAAATTTAATCATTTTTATTTCAGGTTTAGCTCTAAAATTTCTAATGTTATCTTAAATTGCAACACAGTGTAATTCGAGTGTGAAGTTCAGAATATCTTCTGGTAGTTGCTTTGTCACTACTTTGTGAGTAAAGTGGAACCACGTGTTTATCAGTAACCCTACGACCATCAATCTTAAATGCGAATGTGCTCGAGATTATAAAGTCTCGTCTTGACAATATTTTTCAATATAGCAACTTTTCTTTATGTTCAACCCATGTGGGGGTGTACTTTGTGAGACTAGTATCACGTGCTTATACAATTGTTTGACCCATCAGGTCAATAGTAAGAAGATGGTAATCAGTTCGAGGTTTTTCTTTTTTAAATTGCTTTTCGATGTAATTTTATTTTAATTATTAAAATTATTGTGGATTTACACTCTTTGTGTAAAGTTGACCTCGTGAAGCATGTGGTGTAAGCATCAAGTAGCCCTCAGCTATTCTTTTTCGGGAATATTTCACAGAGTGTTAGTATGAATTTAGTATACCAGTGTGTGGTCATTTCATGATGGACAGGATTGCGCTACGAACCTAACTTCTTTGGATGAAAATTGAATCTTTTGGTTGTGGTTAATTTCCACTTGCATATGTTCCAACGTTCTTCGTGTGTTATTTTATGAATGTAGTGTTGTATATAGTCCCCCAATCTTGGCTCCCTATTTGATGTGTTCTGTAAGATGACCAACTCACATTTTCACAATCATAAATAAGGCACCAGTTTAGTTATGAATCAAGTTCAATATGCTGAAATTTCTGTGATCAATGTTAAAATAAATTTCCAATTTAAATTTATATATATATATATATATATATATATATATATATATATATATATATATATATATATATATATATAAAATCACCTGTTGTATGACTATTAGAAGATTGTAATTAATGTTAGTCTGGTTGGGAATTTGATAAGCTAGACTGGATACCTGGTGAAACAGTTGCTCAGTAATGCAAGGTTAACTTCCCCAGACAGCTCACAGCTTTTAACCCACTTTTATGGTCTTGAAAATCAGCACCGCCTTCACAATACATTAATGTAACAACATTACACAGAACAACATTACAACGTAAATTGCTTGCATAGTTACGCTTGGTAGCGCCTCTTTTGAAGTAGATAGAAACCTTTTCCTCATTATTCCCTTCTTTGAATTTTATTTGCGAAAAATATAAGAAATTTTTCGGTGTGATACGCATTATCGATAAAAACATAAGGAATTGTGACAACAGTTACTCATCATAATTGACTTAAAACAGGCTCTGACGTCGCCTAAATTATAATAGTCAAGTATAATAATTAGCATATGAAATTTTAACATTTTGAAAATTTTATTTTTTTGCGTATTCATACAACATGGTAGAAAAATATATGCCCACTGTTGATAACAATAGCGAAAACGCAATCAGCCGATGGCGTAGAATTGCATGATCGAACAGTTGAAGTTCGGGCGCCATGCATGCCTATCAGAGATAAATGAAACACCGGAGAGCGGTCCCAGTTAGAATTTTGACAATACGTCACAAACACCACTTGGTCACAGCAACCACAGTAGTACAACTGAAGCACTGCTATGGCAGTTAGCGTCTAACCTAAGCGCGAAATTTGATGATATGAAACAAGATGAATACCAATTTCAGTAAATTGACACAAGATATTCTCATGGTAAAACAGCAACAAAACGTTGTTACACAAGAGATGAACACGTAAAACAGCAACAAAACACTGTTACACAACATCTAAATGCAATGAAGCAAGAACAAACCCAAGTATTCAAGGATTTGCAAGACACGGTCTCACAGAAATTCTAAGCCTACAATTTTCGCACTGAAATTGACGAATACAGGTAAAGCATGAATTACTTTCTGAAGTTAACAGTAACATTACGGAGTTAAAACAGAAGGTAGGTTCTTCTAATGTCCATCACGATCTAGTAGAGCAACAGATAAAGAAAATCACAGACGCAAACACAAATATTGAAGAGACACAAAACCAGATGGTTTCGACAGTAAAAAAGGTAATCATTGTCATTAACAAACTAAATAAAAAATATGAAGGTGTACCTCTAGCTGCAGGAAAGCTTACTTTAAGGGTAACAACGTTAGAAGTTGATTAAGCATGTGCTAAAAAATAGAGAGAGAGAAGATCAATGAAAATCAAGCTGAAGCAGATATGTTAGACACGGGTAATACTGTTTGCATAGAGGTAAGTAACCGATTGTTAGTTATACACAGATGTAGAAAAAGCTACGCATAAAAAGGTAAATGAAGTCGTGAACAAGGTAAACATTAACCTACAAGCGACGGAAGATAAGATCAGCAATCTTTTGGAAGAAAATATTACCGAATCTGGAAATATGCATATGAATAATACACAGGCTAATGGGAACAAACCACAACCTTGTTTGTATTTATTCACAAATCGTCAAGAGGTCCACAGCAGATACCAGTGACAGTTGTAAAGTGCAAAATGTAAACTTACCCACAACTCCACTACCCGAACAATTACCAGCCGGTATTGCACGTAACTACAATAACCACCTGAATACGATCGCAAATGTCACGTATCTCTCTACTACTTTTGCAGACGAAGGTTTTCTGAGACATCGACAGTTTCCTACATTCACTGCCCAGGGTAAAAGAACGAATCTAGTAATAATTATCAGTGCTTTTTGTCATGTATTTCCACGCAACTGGACGGAAGCACAGAAAATCAGATTTGTCGTTGGATATATGCAAGGTGATAGGGTTTTACGGGCCACTGAAGTGACCGAACGTTGCACCGCTTATATCCAATCTGAACGAGCTTTCCTCGACAAATACTGATCTGAGGGAGCACAAGAAAGACTCAGACGCGAGATTTTAAACCCTGCACCATTCAATGGCAAATACGTTAGTCTACGTGGATACTACCAAAAATACCAGAGCAAGACACGCTATTACACGAACCCACTATCGCAGGTCGACGTGTTTAATTTTTCTCTAATGTGCGAGGGTAAACAACTTTTCAAAAATTTGTCACAACGCCAGAGCATTACACTGAATATTCTGTCAGTGCTTGATTCTATTGACTTAATCTGTGATGAAAGACATTTACCCGATAGAGCAACTGATTTACATAATTATGTTGTTGTTGTGCCTGATTTTCAGTCAGTAAAACGTGATCTAAACACACAGCAAGGATGGTACCCACAACAGCAAAATTATGTATCCTGAAGTAATGAGTATGGTAACGGGAACGGAAAAAACAAATTGTTTAAAAAAAATTTCCAAAACAACGGAGGTAATTTCAACGCACTAGCGAATTGCACTTCACCATCACAAGGCCCTATGCCGAACATGAGTCAGCCGCTTTAGTGGCCGACGCGCGGTAGCAATGCCATGCCTTACGCTGTACGGGAGCCGAACTTACGGCAGCAAAATAACGGCACAGCAACTAACGACAAAAATTGGCGAAGTACCCACACAGTGCAACTAACAAATTTCTCCAGGTAATGAATTAAGTCACAATACGCCGTCGGACGACAGCAACCGGTCGTAGTTAAGCCGCAGGCTATTGACCTCTCAGGGAGTGGGGCAAAGCAAAACTACAAAAATGTTTCATAAGGATTGACAAACAAGGTGATATCAAGGATGATTTTTATCAGCGTGAGTTAGATATAGTACATACAGTCAACGAGGAACAAGTACAAGCAATAACTAAAGAGAAAAAACTTAATATTCACATACAGTTAAATTTAGATACAGGTTCAACTACCAATCTAATGTCAAATGCATTGTTTGTGAATTGAAGAAGAGAGGCAAATTCCCTATATTTCCTGTTCAAAATTGCAAGGTGCAAACTGCTACAGGCAGTAAGACTAAATTGGCTAAGCGTCAGGCTCTTATTTCATTACAAATTGAACAATTTACAGTGAAGTGCAACTTTCCTATAACTGACTAACTTATAATTAATTGCCTTACTGGCTTGGACACGTTTAGAACATACAAAACACAGGTTGATATAGGTAATGGTAAATGCCATTTTTATACGAAGGACCAGACCTCTTCTATGTATTTAGTCATAAAAACTGATGAAAGTAGCGGAAACAAACCAGAGTAAAATGTAGTAGTACAATATTCCCTTCCAGCTGTATATTTCACAAACAAATTTGATACTGAACAAGAAGCAAACAGCTTCTCCTCTACCATTTGGTAACTAACCTCACTAAGTGACTCACAGGTACTAAATAAAATGCAACGACAAGAACTTTCTATTTGTTATTTAAGTATGCCAATGTTTTCGGTAAGGAGGCAGAGTAATCAGACTATGAATATAAATTTGAAGTCTATCTACATTAGACATTTTGTGTATGTCATATCCTATTCCGTGGGCAAAATGAGATGCAGTAAGAAGAGAGATCAATCATATGATTAAATGGCGAATTGTTAGCCCAATATTACCAGTAAGCAAACCAGATGGTTCTGTAAGATTAGTTACCGGTGCTAGAGGTATCAATAACATTGTCCAAGTTGTCTGGTCTTATGCGTACTGGTACTACAAACAGCTTCTAAATATTTACTATACAAAATATTTCAGTATACTCGATCTCAAGATGTCCTAATCGGTAACAAAGCCCCACGAAAAAAGTCGAAAATATGCTGCATTTGATTGTGGTGGCAGAAGTTACGAATTCCGTGTTCTACATTTGGACAAACATTAACGCAGAAGTGTTTATGTCTGCATTGGACAAGGATTTAGGACCAGAATTGCTAAGCAAAATCAATGTTTATGTAGACGACATGCTAACAGCCACACCCACTTTGTTACAACATATCAGGCTCATTGAACAGGTGCTTCAACGATTTGCAGATTACGGAGTAACAGCCAATTTAAAAGAGTCTAGTTCTGGTAAGTAGCAAGTCAAATTTTTAGGACATGTGTGAGAACAAGATATATTATCTGGTCCGAAGAATCTTGATGCTTGAGCGCCCCACAAATCAAACGTCATCAAAATCTTGATGCCATACGCAATTGTCGAGCTCCAAGGAATAAAAAACTACTAAAGGCCTCGTTAGGACTAGTTTCGTTTTTTCGTAAGTTCGATCACAACTGATGAACAGTGATGCATTGCTCAACTAGTTAGGAAAATATAGGCTTTGGTTATGGGGTGATAAGTGTCAAGAGGACTTTAATAGCACTAAGCAGGCATTAGGCAATGCAAACATTCTTAGCCACCCTGAAACGCCCAAGGATTTTGGCCTATGCACAGCTGCCTCATATCAAGGCTGGGGCCATGCTTATTCCAGATGCGAGAGGAAGAAGGCAAGGAAGTACCCTAGGTCATCAGTTTTGGTAGTCGCACGTTATCAGAAGCAAGAAGGTCTGTCTCAGAATTAGAAAGTTTAGCTCTAATATGGGAATTTAGAAAGTTTGAATACTTTTTGTGGGGCAAGTTTAACGAAGTTTGTGACCATCACTCATTGTCATTTCTTTTAACATGTACACTATTGCACTGTAGATTAACTAGGTGGTATCATATTTACAAGAATTAAATTTCGAAGTCATTTATATTAAAGGAATTTAGAATGTTATTGCAGATGCCTGGTCCAGGTTAAGCAAGATGAAAGTGGAAAGGTAAGCAAATGGTATCAGCAGTACAAGGGCGTTTTGTTTCGTAGGGAACATGAAAAATCTGATCAATTGTGTGTGTGTGTATGTGTGTGTGTGTGTGTGTGTGTGTGTGTGTGTGTGTGTGTGTGTGTGTGTGTGTGTGTGTGTTCCTGAAGATTAAGTCGACAAATGAACTTAAAAAACTGCAACACTTTGTTGTTTTCCAAATTTGAGAAGGCGAGCCCTACAGGTATTAAGAATGTGTGCAATATGTCAAAAATCAAAACAGTCCAATGTGTCAAAATATACTGAGCTACACCCAGTACTCACAAAAGACCCTCTAGATATAATATCCCTGGACATAGCTGGTCCATATCCAAGAAGTAAATGAGGAGTAAGATATGTAGTAGCACTATAAGATATTTTCTTGAAACATATCAGAATGTGTGCCATCAAAAATGCAACATCCACAAATGTCAGAAAAAGAATTGAGGGAGACTATTTGAAAAGAGTAGGTAAACCAAAGGTACAACTAACTGACAATGCTTCGTAATTCGTTGGGCAAAAGTGGAAACAATTTATGACCTCATACATATTAGTAAGCCTTTTTAACGCAGAAGCAAACACAGTAGAACGAGTCTTTAAAGAATTTAACCGCTTTATTAGGACATACACCTCAAACACACATGATGGGTAGAATACGTAAGTCCTTTCATGCAAGTGGTCAATAATCTTCCACATTCTTCAACTGGTTTCACACATAATGAACTGATGTTCCCGAGAAAACAAAGGAATGACTGGGAGTCGCCCATACCAAAGGGACTCACTATAGAAAAGACACTACAAGATAAAATCAAACAAACCGTAGCTACACTAGAAAACAAGGCCAAGTATATAAGGAAAGTTTATAGGATGAGAAGTGGTAATTACTCTATTCAGGGCCATATGTAATTTCCAAAATACCATATCCTGGACATACAGGTTAGTTTATGAGAAAACAGGAAGAGACAAGGGTCTCCACCCACACAAAAATATAAAAGCCTCTAGAATAACGAGGCGTAACACTTTTTTTATCGTTAGATACTTATACATAGTGTACATAATTCTAAGTGTAATTTTTCTTTTGGAGTGTATTTTAAGATAAAGTAATGTGTAGAGGCATAAGTAATTCTTTTGACTTGTATAAGCAGGCATAAAGGTCAACAGCAATGAAAAGTTACACACCTCTTCATGCGAAGCGCTTGCGCGACAGACTGGCAGAAGGTACAGCCAAAATAGGAGTAAGTTAAATGCAAAGTAAACGAAAAAACTACGCAGATACATCTACTGTCTAAGAACTGAGTAACGTATTAATATACGTACACAGAGATTTAATTAAATACAAAACTATATACAACATATTTACAACCAAATCGAAGCATTATGAAAAACTATATGAGACGTGTAAACTAAGGACTAACGACAATATCCGTGAGAAATGTCAAATAATTTTCTTTGCAGAGTAAATGATCATAATGGATAACAAAATAAACAAATGAAACTTCCTGGCAGATTAAAACTGTGTGCCCGACCGAGACTCGAACTCGGGACCTTTGCCTTTCGCGGGAAGTAAAGCTGTGAGTACCGGGCGTGAGTCGTGCTTCGGTAGCTCAGTTGGTAGAGCACTGCTTGCGAAAGGCAAAGGTCCCGAGTTCGAGTCTCGGTCAGGCACACAGTTTTAATCTGCCAGGAAGTTTCATATCAGCGCACACTCCGCTGCAGAGTGAAAATCTCATTCTGAAAATAAACAAATGTCTATGAAATGAAACAAAGTATGGAAATACCTGAGGGCACACGCAATGACAAAGTATCAGTGGCCACCGAACTATGTAATGCAATTCGTCTCAAGTTAGTTTCGACCAGTGCATCGTCGCAGCGCAGAAGAAGAGAATTCGTCGAGAGTAGCACGTTCCGAATTAAACGGTCTGCACCTAGAGTAACCAATTTAGTTATAAGAATATTTATGCAAAGGTCGTAAGGCAAATGAAAAATGAAATATAATCGTCACGGAGGCACACTGCGACGGTACATAAGTTCGTATTTGCTGCAGAGTACACATAAACGTTTAAGCATGAGATTTTACAAAAGCCAGTTAATTTTTATCGGGTCACATGAAAGCTTGAATAATGACATTTGAGAAAGATCAGTCTGCAATGGTTAAACTATCAGATTCCATGCTAAGCTATATGTGAATTGAAGTAAACAGCACGAACACACGAAGAAACAACACGATACTACATGGGTGATTAGTCGGTACACATTATTTCAGTGAAGCAAAAGTTCCTTGGCAACTAGTCCATGACTGTACGGGTAAAATTTTGTCATAAATCTTTGAACCAGTAGATGAGTATTTTTCCTTTCTTCCATTCCAAACTAAGGAGGCGGCGCCAAGTGTAGTTAGGACTAAACAAATGCGAATTGCTGGCCTATTTTTCTCCCTGTTCTACCTAAGGAAGAAATGAGCTCCCATAAGTGATTAAAGCTCATCTATAAAATGAAATATAAATGTATAATATGCTTGTATTGTATCATGATAATGTGTATGTAATTAATTTGTACATGTGATGTGAACGAAGATAAGGTGAAATTAACAAACAAACTGTAGTAACAGAATCCAGTAAATGAAAATTTTATGACGTTCGTAATATAAGCGATGGATGGAATGTCAGCCATAGGTATAAGCTGTCACGTTACGTACATTGTTGTCACTCAATACTTGTACAAATTTTCATTGGAAACCAAACCCTATATGAAGAAATGAACTTTAAAGACAAGCACTTTATAGAATGTTTTGGACGTGGATGTGTCTTTAAACAAGTGGACGGTCAAGTGTGGTGACACGAACATGCGTCTGCAACGAAATAACTTATGAGTGTCGTGGCTCGCAATGCTCGATACATCGACAAGTGACCTACAGTTGTTCCACCAGGTATTTACCTCATCGACGAAAGCTGTTCCACAGGAATCTCTCAGCTGAATATGGCGAGTACGACGGGTAATAATGACACCCTGGCCGTAAAAATGGAGATTTTCTGCCACAGCTTCGGATTTTGTACAATAAGCACACACCCACTGCACCCACACTGAAGACAAAAGCCACAGCATTCTTCGATAAGTGACACTCAGGTGAAAGTGTGACACTTATTGTGTAATCAGCACTAAGAAAGCGAGTGCACGCACTTGCGACGGTAGCTTTTAGCATGCTGATAGTTGGCGTCTACCAATTAGCCGCCAAATCGGCCAGTGCGCCAGCACGAAAGCCGGCAGCGAGAATGAAGCAAACTGAACACTATTGTTAGCGCGCTGAATTCAAATATACAAAGAAATATAAAAAAACAGTTTACGTCTCCATATCATGTCAACGTACAGCGTGGGGGTAATTGTGTAGGTACATGGTGAAAGGCCTCCAGGATGCCGTAAAATGAGTTGAGAAAAAACAAAAATGAAACCCCGAGCGACCAAAGAGTTGGCAAAGACGTTAATTATGAATGCGCAGGGCGCAGACAAATGTACGAAAAACCATTCAATTTCTGTACAATTTTTTGTTTTTACTTTTAACACTCTCGTATCGAAAAGGATGAAGATGTTCGATTTTAGATACGAAGTATTGCGAGGAGGCTTTCCTTGATTACGGCAAGCGCCAGTGTTCTCGGAGTCCGCCGCCCGCAGCTTCAGTTAAAATGTAGGAGAATACATATGAAGACAGTAACTGTTCTGAACGCCAATCTACAGTATTGGTTCTTTCGAGCTTTTCCCTCGAATAAATGATAACTGAAACCCTCAACTGCCGACAGGTGGTGTTGATATACCTCGATGTGGACACCTTTTCCAGGGAAAAGCTGCACGGTCATCTACAGTATCTGTTCTTTCGAGAACAGTTACTGTCTTCATGTATATCGTTAAAGGCTACGCAGCCACTGACCTTCGTCTGTGCGAATGCGCACAGGTTGCCCAAACTCTTACGGGAATCGCCAAAGCGTGCGCGAGTAATGAGTGAATGGGCAAATGTCTATAAAGTACATTGCATAGGTAGAATTGTAGACAGTTGGGAATTTGAGTCTCACGGGAAGCGTGCAAGGGATAAGTCCCTGCAGTCGCGCAATTCATCTGTGTCCTCGGTGGCTCAGATGGATAGCCGGCACGGTAACTCAGCTTTTTATTACGGAGGGCTGCTAACCCACTGACCGAACACGCTGAGTTAACCGATCAAAGACGAACTTAAACGGGTGTCTTACGACGTCCGCCCCGAACACATACGACAACTAACAGAACAAGAATTTAAAAAAGTGGATAGAGCGTCTGCCATGTAATCAGGAGATCCCGGGCTCGAGTCCCTGCCGCGGCACACATTTTCAGCTGTCCACATCGAGGTATATCAACAACACCTGTCGGCAGCTGAGGGTTTCAGTCAGTCCTCATTTAATGTGGGAGACGTCCGAAGGCCAAAAGATACAAATAAGCACAGAACATTTTGGATCTTCATACGCATAGTCAATACGATTTAGCAATTTAATATATTTATTTTAATTACAGTATTTAGCTACATTACGGTCTGCAGCCAGTGGCGGAAGTTACGAAGATCTCAAATTCAGTGCAGATGTATCTCCACTATTATCTAAAATAATTACCGAATCTATAAAGTGATTTATAGTTGCTTGAGAAAATGTATTATGGTAAAGCAAAAGAACTAAAACTTAATGATCATATAAACTGTATGGGATTTCTATATATAGCATAATTTCGATGTGCGTAGCATGAAAGATATTTCGTATAAGTTTAAGAAATTCATTTCAGATTAGAAGAAGAAAGACTACAAATGGTACTGGCGGACATCTTGAAGTAAATAGAGCAACAGATTACATAAGAAATGAAGCATCTAAGGCGCTGTTATAAATGAAAGAGCTCCCAACTCTTTCCTCTTCACATCGGAAGAGAGATGGAATATTTTTAACACATAGCAACAAAGCGAGTATGTTTTAAGAATAAAAACCCGACGTTTGGCCAGAATACACAAGTGCAATGTTTCGGTCGGTCTGGCGACAGATTGGTGCGTGTGGAAGGTCCGACATGATGCTACTGCCTCTTTATGTGATTCATTAAAACTTGCACCAGCTCTAGGTGCCCTCTGCACTTTGCTATCAGTGATCGTGAGGCAGCTGTACCAACAATTTTTACCAGTTTTTTATGTAAACATTCTCAAAGAGAGCAGATCTGTTTGTTGCTATTAGGTCCAATATATTTACAGAATAACGATAATAATTATAATTGTTGTTATTCCTGACGCAAGTCTTTCAGTTGGACTCTACTTTGAACACTTGCGAGTCCCGATCTTAACGTGGAATCCGGTTCATGTGTCGTTTCTGGAGATCTCTGAAATCTCGCGAGAGCTGCTGTGCAGGCGCGGGGACCACCTCAAACTGCCGGCACCGAAAGCCACGACTCGGGAGGGCGAGCTGCCTCAGCTTCAAGCAGGCAGTGTGTTCGTTTGCAACCTATGATTCTGTTATCGGGCCTACTTTTGCTGGAGCTATTATTTTGCATGTTGTTGCTGTTATTTATCGTGTCAGAAGGATGTTCGTCGAAAGTTAAGAGTGGAAAAGACTCTGAAACTGGGAAACTTAATGGTATTCGGTTGCCCGCTGGAACTGCTGCAGATCTGAATATAAACAAAAACACTATTGTGTAGAATGGCAAGTAAATGTTCAAGAAAGAAAAGGAAGCTGGAAAAACATTAACGATCGAATCTCTTGCGGGGGGGGGGGGACGACGACGACGACGACGTTGTATGGATAAGCGGATCATCTGTATAGATTCACTTGCTAAGGATGCGGTACATCGTGATGTTTAGGCTTTTCGACAGCAGGAGAGAACATTCGACATCCAGCAAGTTATCTGAATTTTTTTTTTCAAGTTTTGGCAGTTTTGGGACGACCTAGCATTTCGTATTTGCCATTTCTGTGGCCGACGACGTCGGAGGATATACTGCAACGCGATCTCACAGGACAGGACCAACGCTGACTAACACACGTAGAGCATCGCGGAGAGAGTGTGGCAGAATCAACCCGTTTTGGAAAATTCAGTGAAAGAGATTGTAACTATCACTGTAGTTATTTGACGAAATGATAGTGATACTTCGAGCATCTGTCACGGCAACGATAGTGATGTCAATGGAGTTCCATTATCACCATAGAACTGACGTACAGTATAAGTGGATTCAGCTAAATGTTTGATGTGAGCAGTATGGAAGGAAGTAGCTATTCTGCGAAATTATTAAAATGTGGAAATTTAAGAAAATATAAACATATCGGCAACTAACTTCACAAGAAGTTATGAAGTCCGTCACAGTACTTCAGTATGTATCACAAATAATAAATATTACAATTTATAATGTAACTCCTACAATTTTGAATTACCATTTTATATTTTATTTTTCTTTCTCCCAATAACGATTCTGATACATCTCTATCTCAGGTCGGTACTTGACGCGCGAGCAAACCATTGAGCTTCATCTTTAAATGAAATTATCTCGTGTTAAGAAATTGTGACACAGTTCTGGTTTTTGGCGGATGAAAATATGATGCATTGCTAAGACCTAATGCGCTTAATGTGATCACTTGGCCTGCAATGGCGAAACGTTTGCCGCATGTCGAAAGTTCGCTAATGTCAGAAAATGCATTTTCGTAAGAGGTACGTATATCGTCTTACTGTTTTGTTGCCGCAAATAAAAGTAAAGTGAAAACACAGTGCAGCTCTTCCAGAATACAGTAATGCTAATCCCATGTTTAACGCGAGTATAGTTAGCCCAGCTCCATTTTAAGATGTGTAGAGTGTGCTCTCCATCTGTCGATACGCCGAATCCTTCGATACAGTATCGAGCCTCTTCGAATAATCTCGTTACTTTCAGCTCACGCGGTCCAAGTGTAAAGGATGTTCGAGAAAAAACGAACTACCCGCAACAGCAAGCTACGGCTCGTTTAGAATAGACAGTTTGTTGAAACTGAGAAGGAAATAGCGTTAAAAATTAGCGTAAGTACATAGCGGTACTGTATGAGAACTGTTACTGCAGATTTATTCAAATGCAACAGGTATTTTTGCAGTGGTAAGATTTAAGTAAAGGTAACCGGCAAAAGTGAATATGCTGTTCTCTGAAAAAATTACCACACTGAACCCCGGACAATATTCCACTTGTTTATGAGGCAGTCATTGTATAAAAACCATGATAATAACTGGTGAAAACTTTACAAATTAGTTTGAAAACCAGATGGAAACATTCAGCTGAGACGAGGAAAATTAATCAAGAACTAAATGTCCGAATTTACGAAGTATTGTACGATATTCCATTGCCTGTGTCGTTCAAAATTACGATGCTGTGGTCCTTTGGAAAAGCATGCACGCATACTTCGTAATTATGAACTCACAGGCACTGAAAATCTCACTTTTTCATCAACACCGGGCAGGCGACTGGCAATTGAAATGTCTCCGCTGTACGGGAATATACGTAATGAATGTACGAGTCCAGCTTACAGTTGCAAAGTTCCAGAAATGAGCCATTTGTACTTTCTATTCCTTGATTTTTCCAATGTTTAACAAGTTGAATAAGGAAATGCAGACTGAAAACCCCAACACATTTCAATTACGAAAGAAAAGTAGGTGCAGCAGTGAAAATCATTGCAGACTGTCATCTGAAACATGAACTTGTCATTAATGCAGGAGAAAGTGAATATTACTTTAAAAATTTCAGATACTGTGAACCGTTAGAAAACATGTAATCTGCCGTGAAGTTGCTACATCAGTGTCTAAGTCGAAACTTCTTGAAAGTAGCATTAATATATTCAAATGAAGATGTCTAGGTTCAGTCAGTGTCCTGTCAGTTCACAAGCGTCAGCTTCTGAAATGCCAAACAATCGATATCGTAAATGTTTCCGATTCCTCCTAACCACAGTAACAGCGTATTTTACTAATACGCATTATAAATACGAAAAGAACCAGATATGGCGTGTTAGTTTTGCATAAGGACGAATGCTAATGTGAATGGTGGTCCAAGAAACTATTACAAAGGCAAAGGTGAAAAAAAAAAAGCTTGCAGCAGCGCTCGAAGAATCGTCCACGGCTAATTACATATAGTCGGGATCATCATAATATTCATCATCATCATCATCATCATCCATTCCTAGAGTTTCCGTGAGACTTTTACCTCCAGTGCATTATTAATTGACATTTAAACATAAAAAATCGTACCAGCGGTGACGTGTGTATAATAAACCTTCAGTGTGCCGAAACAAATGCACCAATTTATCGACCGACCGACCGATTTCGTGGCAGCCTAAGACACCTCGACTACAGAGCCGCTCTGTTTTTGTTTTGTTTCCTTTAAGTTGATTGAGGCAGACCCGTGGTCATAATCAAAGCGTCTTCGGTCCTGGGTTCGATCCCCGCCACTGCCTAAATTTTGACAAATAATCAGCATTGTCGGCCGAAGACTTCCGGCATAAGAAGTCAGCCTCATTCTGCCAACGGCCTTGTCAAAGAGTGCGGAGGCGCGGATAGAGGTTCAGGGCACTCTTGTCCTAGGGGTGGGAAATTGCCCCCAAAGGCTGAAGAATCAGCAATGAGCAACAACATGAGGATGCAGAAGGCAATGGAAACCACTGCATTAAAGACACGTAACGTGTATCCACAGGACATGTGGGCTGTAGCTGAAGAAGTGTCATGATGATCACTCCATTGGCAAAAGATTCCGGAACAGTCCCCCATTCGGATCTCTGGGAAGGGACTGCCAAGGGGGATGTTACCATGAGAAAAAGATTGAATAATCAACGAAAGGATAATGTTCTACGAGTCGGAGCGTGGAATGTCAGAAGCTTGAAAGTGGTAGGGAAACTAGAAATTCTGAAAAGGGAAATGTAAAGGCTCAATCTAGATATAGTAGGGGTCAGTGAAGTGAAGTGGAAGGAAGACAAGGATTTCTGGTCAGATGAGTATCGGGTAATATCAACAGCAGCAGAAAATGGTATAACAGGTGTAGGATTCGTTATGAATAGGGAGGTAGGGCAGAGGGTGGTGCTACTGTGAACAGTTCAGTGACCGGGTTGTTCTAATCAGAGTCTACAGCAGACCAACACCGACAACGATAGTTCAGGTAGACATGCCGACGTCGCAAGCTGAAGATGAACTGATATAGAAAGTGTATGAGGATATTGAAGGGGTAATGCAGTATTTAAGGCGGGAAGAAAATCTAATAGTCATGGGCGACTGGAGTGCAGTTGTAGGGGAAGGAGTAGAAGGAAAGGTTACAGGAGAATATGGGCTTGGGGCAAGGAATGAAAGAGGAGAAAGGCTAATTGAGTTCTGTAACAAGTTTCAGCTAGTAATCGTGAATACCCTGTTCAAGAATCACAAGAGGAGGAGGTATACTTGGAAAAGGCCGGGAGATACGGGAAGATTTCAATTAGATTACATCATGGTCAGACAGACTCCGAAATCAGATACTGGATTGTAAGGCGTACCCAGGAGCAGATATAGACTCAGATCAGAATATAGTAGTGATGAAGAGTAGGCTGAAGTTCAAGACATTAGTCAGGGAGAATCAATGCGCTAAGAAGTGGGATATGGAAGTTCTAAGGAATGACGAGATACGTTTGAAGTTCTCTAACGCTATAGATACAGCAATAAGGAATAGCGCAGTAGGCAGCACAGTTGAAGAGGAATGGACATCTCTAAAAAGGGCCATCACAGAAGTTGGGAAGGAAAACATAGGTACAAAGAAAGTAGCTGCGAAGAAACCGTGGGTAACAGAAGAAATACTTCAGTTGATTGATGAAAGGAGGAAGTACAAACATATTCCGGGAAAAATCAGGAATACAGAAATACAAGTCGCTGAGGAATGAAATAAAAAGGAAGTGCAGGGAAGCTAAGACGAAATGGCTGCAGGAAAAATGTGAAGACATCGAAAAAGATTTGACTTTCCTGTGTGCTGAGTCTGTCCTTCCGACAATCATAACAACCTTTGCTGACATTAAAAGCAACGGTGGTAACATTAAGAGTGCAACGGGAATTCCACTGTTAAATGCAGAGGAGAGAGCAGATAGGTGGAAAGAATACATTGAAGTCTCTATGAGGGTGAAGATTTGTCTGATGTGATAGAAGAAGAAACAGAAGTCGATTTAGAAGAGATAGGGGATCCACTATTAGAATCGGAATTTAAAAGAGCTTTGGAGGACTTACAGTAAAATAAGGCAGAAGGGATAGATAACATTCCATCAGAATTTCTAAAATCATTAGGGGAAGTGGCAACAAAACGACTATTCATATTGGTGAGTAGAATATGAGTGGCGACATACCATCCGACTTTCGGAAAAGCATCATCCACACAATTCCGAAGACGGCAAGAACTTACAAGTGCGAGAATCATCGCACAATCAGCTTAACAGCTCATGCATCGAAGCTGCTTACAAGGATAATATACAGAAGAATGGAAAAAAATGGAGAATGCGCTAGGTGACGAACAGTTCGGCTTTAGGAAAAGTAAAAGCACGAGAGAGGCAATTCTGACGTTACGGCTAATAATGGAAGCAAGGCTAAAGAAAAATCAAGGCACGTTCATAGGATTTGTCGACCTGCAAAAAACGTTCGACAATATAAAATGGTGCAAGCTGTTCAAGATTCTGAAAAAAGTAGGGGTAAGCTATAGGGAGAGATGGGTCATATACAATATGTACAACAACCAAGAGGGAATAATAAGAGTGGACGATCAAGAAATATCAATGATACGATTCGCTGATGACATTGCTATCCTCAGTGAAAATGAAGAAAAATTAAATGATCTGCTGAACTGAATGAACAGTCTAATGAGTACACAGTATGGTTTGAGAGTAAGTCGGAGAAAGACGAAGGTAATGAGAAGTAGTAGAAATGAGAACAGCGAGAAACTTATCAAGATTGATGGTCACGAAGTCAAAGAAGTTAAAGAATTCTGCTACCTAGGCAGTAAAATAACCAATGACGGACGGAGCAAGGAAGACATCAAAAGCAGACTCGCTATGGCAAAAAAGGCATTTCTGGCCAAGAGAAGTCTGCTAATATCAAATACCGGCCTTAATTTGAGGAAGAAATTTCTGAGGATGTACGTCTGGAGTACAGCATTGTATGGTAGTGAAACATGGACTGTGGCAAAACCGGAACAGAAGAGAATCGAAGTATTTGAGATGTGGTGCTATAGACGAATGTTGAAAATTAGGTGGACTGATAAGGTAAGGAATGAGGAGGTTCTACGCAGAATCGGAGGGGAAAGGAATATGTGGAAAACACTGATAAGGAGAAGGGACAGGATGATAGGACATCTGCTAAGACATGAGGGAATGACTTCCATGGTACTAGAGGGAGCTGTAGAGGGCAAAAACTATAGAGGAAGACAGAGATTGGAACACATCCAGCAAATAATTGAGGACGTAGGTTGCAAGTGCTACTCTGAGATGAAGAGGTTAGCACAGGAAAGGAATTCGTGGTGGGCCGCATCAAACCAGTCAGTAGACTGAGGACAAAAAAAAAAAAAGTTGATTGAACTACATCTAAGAGACCGCGCTTGGTTTTACACAGAAACAAAACCGGGGGCCGTCTTGACTGTGTTAAAGGTAACAAGGCCAAACAAAGCCGAGAGAAAGCTGCGAGCAAAGAAGTGGCAAATTCAAGGGAAGAAATTCCCCATATTCTTTTACTTAACCAACTGGGAGCAGATGATTTTCGTATTTATTTAAGAATGGTTGAATCACGCATTTCGGAGCTGCTGAACGTCACCAAACCATTCTTAAGAAAAAATAATGCAGTCAAGGCATAGGCTTAATGTTGATAATGTTGTTATTAATTTATTTATGTCTGTAACATAAAAGATGACCTGTAAATTTAAGAGACTCATTTCAAATTCGAGAAAGAAATACTGCATGTAGTGGTGGTGCACATCATCTAATAAATACAACGGATGCATAAGAAATGAAGCATTTAACAGCTGTTAGAACCGGAAAAAAAGTCCCACACTTTGCTGTTCATAGCAGAGGGCTAGGATATAGGTTGGACTTTTAAAAACTTACAACAGTGAAGCAAGCAGATTTTATGAATTAACGTCCATGGAATGTCGATATTTCAGTTTTTAGGTTTCATTAGTATCGGAAATGAAACCTGAAAACAGAAATACAGAAGGCCGACAGACTTTACATCTTTCTATGTGCCATACGAAACCAGACGGATTCCTTAAAAAATGATACAAGTACTTCTTTTCTTGCATCTCTACTGCTATACTCCTCTCACGATGTGTTCCACAAACATCTGAATCCTTTGAACTCCTCTAAAAACTCCGCCCTTAAAGTTTCGTCCACCACGCACCTTGTCATGTATATCAGAGCAGTATTCAATCTTGCGCGCAGTGACGAAACGCGAGCGGTTGGCACTAAAGCGCTACACACGACACGTTCGCTGAATCGGCTTAAAGAAAACGAGCCTACGGCATCGTGGGCCTGGAGTCTCACATTCGGGGAAGCTCGGCCGCCGAGGTCAAGTACTTATTGCATTCGACTCCACATTGGACGACTTGCGCGTCGGAGAAGGTGTTGTGTTGTCCTCATCATCATTTCATCTCCCAGTCGCTGAGCGGCAAATTCTCCTGCACCAGTCAGGAATCGAACTCGCGCCCCTTCGTGTGTCATTCTGCCGCGCTGACCACTCAGCTATGGGCGGCCGCTGTGTCAGAACCAGGGGGGTTTGCTGGCGCTACGCGCCCGACATCCTGGCCCTGCAAGTTCGTCGGTCGGTTGGGCAGTCTACCGACATGGCTCCAATTAGACAATCGGCCGCTTGGTGCGTATGTAGGGCCGCTAAGCGCCATGAGAGGCGCCGCTGGCGAGTCACGTGGTCTGGCTCACTGCCGCGACCTACGAAACAAAGGGTTGTGAGCCATTCCGCTTCGTGACAATGACAGTTATCGTTTATGCGGTTATTGAAAAATTTTGCGGTTCAGTTTGTTTCGTGTTATTGTGTCCATAGTGTTGTAGTTGAGTGTAGCGCCAGCGTGTCAGTGTGTGCTGGTTTCTTTTTTGGCGCGCGCGCGCGAGAGAGAGAGAGAGAGAGAGAGAGAGAGAGAGAGAGAGAGAGAGAGTTGCTCTTCGTGTATGTATATTTTATTTGGGTGCGCGAGAGAGAGAGAGAGAGAGAGAGAGAGAGAGAGAGAGAGAGAGAGAGAGAGAGAGAGTTGCTCTTCGTGTATGTATATTTTATTTGGGTGTGCGTGGTTTTGCTATTTTTTTCGGTTTTACCTATGCACTATCTTTTTTTCTGAGGAGGGACAACACTTCAGGCATGACAGCCACAGTAAGTGAATTTCCTTATGTTTCTTGTAAATCGTATTTTGCAGTGCTGTTAAGTTCTTGAACAAGTAAACCAATTGCTCAGTAAACGAGCTTCAACTAATAAGTCCACATTGTTTTCAGACATGTGATGCATACAAAGCGAAATCTTTGGATAGATTATGTTTTTGATATTAGTTATGTGAGAGACTTTTCGTTTATCGTACAGTGGACTTCGTGTAACGTAAGTAAGGTTGCATGACGGATTTCACGAGTTCAGTGTGTTGGTTTCTGGTACAGTGTGTACTTCGTTTTAGCTGCCAAATGGGTCGTTTCAGTTGGGGCTATTCGTATCCTTTGCATCACTTAAGTGGTAAGGGTAGCTGTCATACCATTCAGCATATGCACACCACAGTTATATTGTAAAATGTTAATTTTATTATATTTATGTATCTATTAAAAATTGTATGAACTACTGCATTGGTTTCCAACTCATTCTCACCCAGACATTTGCCTTAGTGATGTGACACTTTCTGTTACAACAGCACATGAACAGTAAAGCTAAAGAGAAACAGATGAAATGTGTGTGTGAAGAACCTGAGTACTGTGCGTAATCTATTGGCTTGAGTGGGATATGCGCTGAATTTATTGCTTGCCAAAAAGCTTCATTGGTAAATACTGTGTAAGTGCGAAGAACAAGATATATACAGATTGGAACGATAGTCCTGAAATGCTACATCCCATGTAGGATTTTTAAATATATAATTTATGTATAATCTCAAACAGTGTTTGATTATAGTGACAGTTACTTGTATAGCATTGAAAAATATTGTAACACTTTATGTATTATTTCATACCTCTGAGATGATCATTGATCAGGTTACTCTTCATGTGTAAAATATATAGCTGTTTTCTCTGTGTAGTCAATATAGCTCAGTATGTGCAGCTACCATAGTTCCATCACTTAACTGACTATTATTACCCTTTCACGTTTATTTTTCTATGTATCACAACTACACGTCTGTACCTGGTGCAATGAGTATCGTGGCGGACTGGGTGAAGCACTCTTGCCACAAAGACTTTGTTGTTGGGGACTGGTCCTGTGAAGATGCAAATGAAGACCTGAAGAAGAACAAGAAGAACGGAATTCTCCTTCCCGATAATATAAGAGCAATTATAGTGGGTCCACACAATTGGGGGAAGACTAATGTCCTCATGACTCTGCTAACATGTAGATGGGGCCCGATATGAACATATTGGTGTATTCCCAAAAACACTGTTTTAACTCAAGTATCAGGTATTGCATGAGATATTGTGCAGTGTAGATGGTGTTACACACATGACATTCAGTGAAAGCAGTGATATCCCTCCACCTGAAAAAGCAAAGCCAAACACAGTCTACATATTCGACGATGTCGCCGTGGAAAACCAAGACCAAATTCGAAAATATTTCAGTTTCGGTCGTCATATGGGTGCTGATGTGTTTTAAATTCTGGTTGTCTTGTTTGAAGGCTATAATGAGGTTTGCATTATCCGTAAACAAGACAACCAGAATTTAAAACACATTTACCAGGCACATGTCGGAACGAATATCATGCAATGATTTTGTACAGATATATGCAGATTGCATGAATCCATTCACAATTTGGGTTTCTCGTTATTGATAAAACAAGAAAACTGAGTGGAGGAAGGTACAGCCGAATCTTTCAAGGGTTTTTGCATATATAGCACTGTATGAGAGGTTAGTACATCGTCTAAACTACACCATGGAGAAATTCGCATCTCAACCCGAGAAGAACATTCGCCTGTACTTGGATGCGAAAATTCAGACTATTGCGCATAAACTTGCAGGTATGCGCAGGGAATTAGAGACGTATTACCAGACTATTCTGAGAATGGTGAGTGCATTAAAAGTTAGTTAATCAAGTCAGGTCCAGGCTACTGAGGGGAAAATAGATATACACTTCCTTGTTGTTAAGAAGGTTGGTCAGGACGACATTATATATATATATATATATACAGCCTCACACAGCAGAGATGTCTGATCAGTTTACACCAAGATGTCCACGAAGTGATTCAGGTGCGTAAAGCAGTTCGTGAGGAATTACGGCTGCTGAGGTTAGGTCATATGGATCGACAGCAAACACTAAGAGAGACCTTTAAGCTGGTTAATGAATCCTACACACAGCTCTAAAAAAAACGATAACGAAGGTGTTGTCATTGATGAATTCACTATTCGTCACACCCCAGGTCAAATAGATAGAGCAATTGGCGTTAGCAGTGGAAGAACGTACATGTTGGGTAATCATCCTATAACTATTACCAATCTGTATTGTGTCTTCAGTTACAGACAGTTTGAGAGAACACCCGGCTTAACCAATCTTATTTTCCTTAGACCTACCAAAAAATAGCGACCCAACATCATAATGCGTCACCAATCACTTACCTCTACTAAGCAAAGAAAATGGGGGGGGGGGGTGGGAGGAAAGGACTTGTCTTTATTATTTAACCAATTTCAAGAAGGTGTGTTCTCCACTCGGTCTGGACTCCAACTGGCTTAGTTCATATCGTCGCCACCAGAGGGCACTCTCCTGACGTCAGATCATGAGGCAAGTACCGGTATCCAAGATGATGGCACCCACTGTGTTTACTGCGAGTTTCAGAGCCCAACTAACTTATTTCATATTGTGCCCACCAGAAGTCGCTACCGTGAGTCGAGTGATGACAAGATCGTCTGTTCTCTCTCGCGCGTGCATTATAACGAGACACGCGCCGCGTCCGGGCCCGCGAGCGACTACTTGCGTCACTGCCTCAGCCCGCACCTTTGTACTCGTGCCGGACATAGTCTTCCGTAAATATGCTAACTAAAGTAACTCCCACACCGAGCATCTAACCTATCAATTACCTAAGTACTTAATTCCATTTCAGTTTTAATCATATTCAATAAGTCAATTTACAAGTTCAATATTCAATGATCAAATGAGAAGATACACATTTTCCCACTATCAACGTGGTTTCATTAATGACGTAGACCCCTCACCCCTAGAATGCTGCACTCCTATTGGCTACTGCATTAGTCACGTGATTCGATTTCATATAGGTAAGAAAAGATATTCACTATACTTTCAACTACCTACTTTCAACTACCTAGTTTCAACTACTATTCAAGGTCCAGACCGCCATCTCTTCCTAGAAACCAGCGACAAGTTTGAATTCTGGCAGTAGAGAAAGGTCTCTTGGGCTTTCGCTACCAACCGAAGAAAATCGTGGCAAACAAAGCAACACTCTCCTCTCCTCCCCTCCCACCCCCTCCCCCCCTCACACTCCTCCATCTCTCCATCAGCCTAGTGCGGACTGAGTCCTTTTACCAGCAACCCCTACGAAGAGGTCGCGGCCTGGAGGCTTTGGTTTACTTTATTTATTTGGGAGCAGTTTATTTAAGGATGGAGTACATGTGTCACAGGACACACACTCTGACATGCCTCACAACATTCAGACCTACAGACTACTCCTACATAACTCACGTATAAGGCTCGACATAAACTCTTGCTAATTGTAAACCGTCAAAAGGAACGCACTGCACAGCCTACAGACATGCGAACTACTCACAAATAATACTACACATTTACGTCTAGACAGACAAACAACTCGTAAATTGTCAAAATAATAATCCGTTTAAAAGACTCTGCCTGCTAGTCTTCAACTGTCGAAATCATACACCAATCTTTATGCAAACAATTAGAGGCAGCGCCACCACCAAGTGTATTCGCCACTGAGTCCCCAGCCACACATACTTAGTTCACATCGATGCCACTAGAGGACGCTGTAGTGGTGTCAGGTGATGACGCAAGTACCGTAATCTAAGATGGCGCCACCTATTGGGTTCACCATAAGCTCCAAACCCTAATTGTCTTTCTACCTGCGTCATCAACTGGTGTGGCGTCCTCTGGCGGCGACGAAATGTACTGTTACATGATGGCGGCAAACTTCTTTTTAATCACACTCTAGACATCTTGCACGCACACCCATTTCTACAGCTTTCCACACGTGCTATTTTCAATTTTGGTTGGAGAGAGGCATATCCAACACCTTCTGCAACCTGTGTAGAGACAGATCGAGCTGAGTTATTGCAACAGGACCGTGTTTTGAGCATTCGGAGGAAATGTGCGCTATGTGGCATGCACCCGAATTAGATACAAGTACTACAGTTCCCCAACATGCTATTTTCGTTATTCTATATTCATCCCAACATAGAGCCATTTGAAATGACTTCTGAAGTCATCAGTCCTTTTACAGTTCGTAATTTTTCTGTGCACTATGGGACTTCTTATATAAAAGCTCATCGTATTTACGGCATTGCGCCTGCATCGACAGATAGGTGACTTGTATAGTTACGGTGTGCCTCCAGCGTGAAGAAAGAGATTTCACAGTACCTCCCCAGAATAGCGTAGAGTGCAGCCACCCAGGCATTCCTAAAGGTTCACCAAGTCCGATCATATTAAATATACAAACACCTCAGAGACCACTTTAAACTTACATCACCTATACCCTAAGCGAATTATCGTATGAGACCCTCCCTATGGTCCTGATTCAAACACTGTTCTCTAACATGCTTTTGGACAGTGCCAAACATTTCGTTTTCTGACACCACTTCGAGGTCTGTGTCAGATTCTAAACTGACATTAAGATACTCAGGTCCACGGCCTCTCACAGAAGACCGCACATCACACGGTGTAAATCATATTCTTATGTCGGATAGCATAATACTGGATCATTTTTAAATAAAACACACTTACAACATAAGTAAACTAGAAGAGTTTGGAAACTCTCCACAACGCTGCCAAACTACCGTCCGTCAGTGACTGAAGACATCTACATATAAACTGAATGTCCCAACGACGGAATAGATGACTCCACGTTCCATTTCAAGTTATTGCTAATTTTGCACTCATGTACGCGATCGCTGTTTAGCTGCTAGCAACCACCAAAAGTTGCCACCCATCCACAAAACTTCTTCCCTAACTCAAACAAGCCATGTCACTAAATCATTATGTGGTAACCATCAGCGCACCAATGCACAGGTGTGATGGAAAAGGCACCGACAATGTACTGTAATATTAAGCAACAGACTTGATAGTGCTAAAAATTTTACATTAATTTCAGAACCGGCCAATAATGTGACAGCATGTTTCCCCAGTTTCAGTATCATAGCTAAACCATACTCTCTCCACGTTGCGCATGTCATTGCGAACGTTACAGGGGACTGAGCAGTACGTCCATTAACTCTTAATTCTAACTCTTAACTCTAAACACATAAATCATCAAAGTATACGAGACAGCGAATTATTCTAAAACCGATCAAAAGAAGACCTCTACCCTCCACGTCTCGTGAATGAGAGGTTAGGACCTGGGAAGCTCAATTCAAAGTGCACGAAATTTCTCGAGATGCGACCATGTCGGGGAGCTTAGCACCCCTTATCGATGTACTCTAACAGATTCCAAAGTGCGGTCATATAATAGCGGACTGTTAAGAAGAACAACAAAGAATTGATTTTTACACGTGATGGAGACCCAGATGTAAGGAGCTAGACTCCTTTTTACATAAATCAACCAAGCTATCAACTCTAAAGTATTGTTATAGAGTCTAGGATCCGCACCTGGAAGTTATTTCTGAGAGAGAGAACATAAACACACGCACTCCTAAGACTACAGCGTTTTGCACTTATTACTCAGTTCTTAAGTTAGATCGCATACTTTTCCGACCCATCAGACACTCATCCTTCTTTCCGGTTTCTCTATTCTGAACTATCTTATTGAATCGTAAAGCATTTGCTTTGCATTATTCGGGCACAATATAGCTTTGTGGAGACGTATAGTGTCTACAGTTCACATCCCATCACGGGTCATAAATTATACCTGCCCTGTATACAGGGTGTTACAAAAAGGTACGGCCAAACTTTCAGGAAACATTCCTCACACACAAATAAAGAAAAGATGTTATGTGGACATGTGTCCGGAAACGCTTAATTTCCATGTTAGAGCTCATTTTAGTTTCGTCAGTATGTACTGTACTTCCTCGATTCACCGCCAGTTGGCCCAATTGAAGGAAGGTAATGTTCACTTCGGTGCTTGTGTTGACATGCGACTCATTGCTCTACAGTAATAGCATCAAGCACATCAGTACGTAGCATCAGCAGGTTAGTGTTCATCACGAACGTAGTTTTGCAGTCAGTGCAATGTTTACAAATGCGGAGTTGGCAGATGCCCATTTGATGTATGGATTAGCACGGGGCAATAGCCGTAGCGCGATACGTTTGTATCGAGACAGATTTCCAGAACGAAGGTGTCCCGACAGGATGACGTTCGAAGCAATTGATCGTGGTCTTAGGGAGCGCGGAACATTCTAGCCTATGACTCGCGACTGGGTAAGACCTAGAACGACGAGGACACCTGCAATGGACGAGGAAATTCTTCCTGCAGTTGACGATAACCCTAATGTCAGAGTCAGAGAAGTTGCTGCTGTACAAGGTTACGTTGCCCACGTCACTGTATGGAGAGTGCTACGGGAGAACCAGTTGTTTCCGTACCATGTACAACGTGTGCAGTCACTATCAGCAGCTGATTGGCCTCCACGGGTACACTTCTGGGAATGGTTCATCCAATAATGTGTCAATCCTCATTTCAGTGCAAATGTTCGCTTTACGGATGAGACTTCATTCCAACGTGATCAAATTATAAATTTTCACAATCAACATGTGTAGGCTGACGAGAATCCGCACGCAATTGTGCAATCACGTCATCAACACAGATTTTCTGTGAACGTTTGGGCAGGCATTGTTGGTGATGTCTTGATTGAGCCCCATGTTCTTCCACCTACGCTCAATGGAGCACGTTATCATGATTTCATACGGGATACTCTACCTGTGCTGCTAGAACATGTGTCGTACTTGTCAAGGCACAACATGTGGTTCATGCACGATGGAACTCCTGCAAATTTCAGTCGAAGTGTTCGTACGCTTCTCAAGAACGGATTCGGTAACCGATGGATTGGTAGAGGCGGACCAATTCCATGGCCTCCACGCTCTCCTGACCTCAACCCTCTTGACTTTCATTTATGGGGGCATTTGAAAGCTCTTGTCTACGGAACCCCGGTACCAAATGTAGAGACTCTTCGTGCTCGTATTGTGAACGGCTGAGATACAATACACCATTCTCCACTGCTGAATCAGCACATTAACGATTCCATGCGGCGGAGGAGGGATGCATGTATCCTTGCTAACGGAGGACATTTTGAACATTTCCTTTAACAAAGTGTTTGGAGTGACGCTGGTACGTTCTGGTGCTGTGTGTTTCCATTCCATGATTAATGTAATTTGAAGAGAAGTAATAAAATGAGCTCTAACATGGAAAGTAAGCATTTCCGGACACATTACTCACACACAAAGAAAGAAAATATGTTATGTGGACATGTTCCCTGAAAGTTTGGCCGTACATTTTTGTAACACCCTGTATAAAGTTTTAGTTAGTAGCGGGCGAACATCCTTCCAGGAAACAAATAAACGCCTAGCAGTGAAAGTTACAAGTCATTCCGTCACTAACTCTGTAAACAGCACATCAGCCGAGCAAAGGTGTACACAGGGATTGAAGCGCATCACACTCTCATACCGCTAAGTTAGTTATGACCCTGAAGTCTCGATTTTACACCCAAGATGCGACAAGAGGATCGCACAAAATCAAAATCCGTTTACAGAAGTTTCATCACACATGAGATGGAAGTCATCTGATGACCGAGAGGTTTACCGTTAACGATCGCAAGTAGAAATGCTTTAAACTACATACCGAACATATAGCCTGCGTTCTACTCGTATACAGCTACGTCACGTGACTCATGCATCCGGATAGAACACTGAAAAAAAATTTGACCTGCATCAACTTCTCCTGCTCTGGAATGAATTAGTCAACCTTTAAATCGTACCTCGTTACAGCTCTTTCTCAATCGATCAGCCCCTCCACCCTCTGTTATCCTATAACGCAGATGCAAGTATGTTTGGTTCTTTTGAGGAGTACAGAGATCATTTTACCTTCAAACACAGTAGTCAAGTCACGTGTGTCACTGGTACCTCAGTAGACATACAGAATAATACTGACTCAATGGGAAAAAATCGACTACCTCCCTGATTCCTCTTCGTTTCGATGTCAACGTTTTCTAGCATTCCTCTTGTTGGAGCATACTTGATCCCATGTACAAACTCTTTTATCCTAAGACGACGAGAATGCTCTGTAATGTACGATCTATCTCCCAGCGTATGGGAATCAAACACTATACTCGAGGTGATACAAATCATCAATCTATATCGAAGAGTGTTCTACATATTTCTGTGTTCGAGATTTAAGAGTTAATGGACGTACTGCTTAGTTATCTATCGATGTTCGCAGTGATACTCGCATCGTGGAGAGAGCATTGTTTAGCTATGATACTCAAAATGGGGAGCAGGGTGTCACATCATTGGCTGGTGCTGAAATTAGTGTAAAATTTTTCGCGCTATTAAGTCCGTTGCTTAATATTACAGTACATCGGCGGTGTCTTTTCAATCACATCCGTACGTTGGTTACTACATGATGATGGAGTGAGATCGCTTGTTTGAGTTGGGAAAGATGTTTTGTGGATGGGTGACAACTTCTGGTGGTTGCTATCAGCTAAACAGCAATCGCGTACATGAGTGCAAAATTTGGAATAACTCGAAATGGAACACGGAGCCATCTGTTCCGTCGCTGTGACATTCAGTTTATATGTAGATGTCTTCAGTCACTTTCGGACGGTAGTTTAGAAGAGTTTGGCAGCGTTGTGAATAGTTTCCAGTTTCCTTATGTTGTAAGTGTGTTTTATTTAAAAATGATCCAGTATTATGCTACCCGACATAAGAATATGATTTACACCGTGTAATGTATAGTTTTCTGTGAGAAGTCGTGGACCTGAGCATCTTAATGTCTGGCACTGTGCAAAAGCATGTTAGAAAACAGTGTTTGAATCAGGACCAGAGGGATGGTCTCATACGATAATTCGCTTAGGGTATAGGTGATGTAAGTTTAAAGTGGTCTCCGAGGTGTTTGTATATTTAATATGATCGTGTACACATAAGCAGCTGCAGTTTGAGGTGTCGGACTTGGTGAAACGTTTGGAATGCCTGGGTGGCTGTACTCTACGCTATTCTGGGGAAGTACTGTGAAATCTCTTTCTTCACGCTGGAGGCACACCTTAGCTACACGTCATTGCACAAGCATCGACGCCTAGATTACTTAGAACAATTACGAACTATAAAAGCTCGTACTACTTACATGTTGGTATTTTATAGAATAACGAAAATAGCATGTTGGGGAACTGCAGTACTTGTATCTAGTTCGGGTGCATGCCACATTGCGCACATTTCCTCCAAATGCTCAAAACACGGTCCTGTAGCAGTAACTCAGCTCGATCTGTCTCTACACGGGTTGTAGAAGGTGTTGGATATGCCTCTCTCCAACCAAAATTTAAACTAGCACTTGTGGAAAGCTATAGAAATGGGTGCGAGTGCAAGATGTGTAGGGTGTGATTAAGATGGTTTTTAATTTTAGAAGACAGCTTCGAGGAAGGTGACTCGTTTAGAGATATGAGAGTGCGTGAAATATGATTGACTTGTGGATGTAAGAATAATCAAGTATGTGTTTGAATGGACGTAATTTCTAATATGTAGCGTAAGGCCAGAGATCTGAGAGGTTAGTGTATATTTTCCTTCTTAGGACATCAATCAGCACCTCATTTACTACTACTGTCTGTTATGCCCTATAACTCAGCATATATATTGCGGAACGTCTGGTATGGTCTCTAGAGAGAACGCGTTGCAAAAACTAATGAATTATGTAGTTGAGTGCGGTGTGATGGAGTCGCAAATAGCGCTTGCATACCACGTTCTTTAGCCGAATGGCTTTCAAAGTTCATTGAGTTTATTGTGAGATTGCATAGTTGGTTGTTAACAGCCAGATTTCTACGATCACGGTCACGGTATCAATCCAGAAAACACCACCTCATTCAGAGGTAATTTCGTACCTCGACTCGTAAAGCAGTTATAGGTTTTAACATGAATACTTGCGTGCAACTGTAGAACAAAGAGCGCTTGTGAGAGAAACATGAAGTATTTGTTGGGATCGGGATTTGTTCTTTATCATCTGCTCGATTGCGTCTATGACACGGTGGCATGACTCGCACGAAGAATGATGATTTTCGGTCAGTATTATTTGATGTCGTATGCATCCATTATTGACGAAGTCATATTATACTTAATATTAATGCTGGCTGTCTGATATGTTCACATTTGAGCATCAGGTTTATAAAGTATTTGTGTTTGTGTAAAGAAAATGTCTATGTGCTGTTGTAGGGAGGGTATGGATTTGACTTGGAGTACTCTGATAGCGAATGGAAGAGTGTGTCTAGTCGTAAAGAAGGTACAGGTATTTCCAGAGCCACAGCGGTCAACAGAGTGTATTTCCGATATTTCGGGCATTGCGGAATACCGTTCTGTTAAAACCGCGATCGTATGATTTAATTGTAAGTAATATGATAGAAGATACATGTGAGGGGTTTTCTAGAATGTGTCCATGTATGCAAAGTCTGTGGTGGTATTAATTCGCGTTCCCATGTTAATGGTAGCCGTCTTCCGAATGCAGAGGTATGTTGGAGTGTAGGAATGTATCAGAGCTAATCTTACCTTTTTCCCGACGACCGAATAGCGAACTAACACTTGATTACGAAAGCCGCCCAGCACATACTTAGTATAACTTTGAGAAGCTGGTGCGTTTGCGGTGGAGCGTTATTCCCTCCCATGTAAATTGGTTCTTCTTTCAACTAAATAAAGGCACCGAATGTGCAGAAGCAGTGGACTGAACATAGTGGTGTGTTTGGACACATGTTTACCTGCTCTGTAGACGTGGGAAACACCCTAGTTAGTTTGTAAATAATATTGATCATCCGGAATCTGCTACATCTCCAACTTCGGTATTCGAGAGTGCAAATATCAGTTTACTCCACTTGTTTCTAGTCATTCGATGGTTTACAGCACCGTGCACGTCGTTAATATTTGGCTTTTGTGGATAAATAATTTACAGTCTATGTCTTGTGCATTATGTCGCGTTAGCGATTGGGAGGCTACTGCTGTGTGCTTGATATCGGGAAGTACTGCGAAAATGGTATATTATGGCGAAAATAAAGGTGTTCTTGAATTCGATGAATCTGAAGATATCTGTAAAAATGCGAGCAAGGAAGCGGAAACAGTAAGGAGTTTGTGCCGAGGGGAAACGAGCCTGTCTTTGCACATTTCTGAGAGTGACTTCGGTTCGCTGACGTAAAGGGAGAGATTTGGTATGGTGGGGGATATGAATTGCATGTTTACTAGATCGAGACAGTACTCGGTGGTTTATTCGCTGGTTGGAGATCGGTTTGACGCTCCAATATTCTTGCAAGTATAGTAGGTATTTGATGACCTGTAGATCACTTTGCGATGTTTGGTTGTCGGTGCAAATTGGTATAATGATAATGGCGTGTAACGAGGGCCTCCCGTCGGGTAGACCGGTCGCCTGGTGCAGGTCTTTCGATTTGACGCCACTTCGGCGACTTGCGCGTCGATGGGGATGAAATGATGATGATTAGGACAACACAACACCAAGTCCCTGAGTGGAGAAAATCTCCGACCCAGCCGCGAATCGAACCCGAGCCCTTACGATTGACAGTCCGTCGTGCTGACCACTCAGCTACCGGGGGCGGACGGTGCAGATTGGTGATTAGTGTAAAATAGTTTATTACCACTGAGTGTACCGTCTGTAGAAAGAATGGACAGGTTGGGGGTGTATAGATTGGGGGAACCGTCGGTGCAATTTAGCGATCTTTGCAAAACGACTTCAGAAAGCTCCAGAAAGAAAATGTGGATGGTGCTTCGATACCGACGGCGTTAGTAATTCGACTGGTATATTCGATAAGATTCAATGAGAGTTCACGATTGATTGAGGTGGGATACAGGAACAGTGAGAACAATTGCATATGTTGAGATAGGAAGTCTATCACGTTATGTCCGGGAGGAAAACTGGATTCATCGATATTTTGGTAAACAGGACATGGATTTTGGCGCATACAAGCTGAGACAACAAGAAAGCGAGCGTTAACTATTTCTGGGGCACTATAAAATTACGGAGAGCTTGACTTGAGAGCGATGTGACGTAAGATTACGACTGAGAATGTTTTAGGTAGCAACGTGTCAGTCACGCCGGGGTGGATGAGTGCGGTTGAACACGTGTGTCAACACGCTCTGTGCTATTCTTCCTTCGATGGCAAAGACAAGTGGCGCCTGGAGATGCTTCGAATATGAGACTGGCGTGAACGCGCTTTGGAATGCTATGACAGTATAACCGTGGCTGTATAGAGGCATGCAACTTTCACCGGTGTTCGACGACGACGGCTCGGGGACTGTGACGGAGCACGCGGAACACGAGCTGCTGGTGCCTCACCACGCAGCGGCTGTGGCACGAGCGGCCCTAACTATCAGCTGTCAAAGAACTCTCAGACCTCCAGACGAGTCGACCGTACGTGCGATCGTGTCAGCATCGGTGTCTAGCGGACAGGAATTTCTCAGGTGTTACGTATAAATGGGGGTGCCAGCACCTCATGCTTTCAGAAGCCGAGCAGGGGCCTGTGCACCGTTTGACATCTGACTTATGCGTCACTTATCGCTACCTCCTGTGTACTCTACGGGACAGGGGACAGTGGACTGTACTTGCACGCGTTCATTGCATTATTTCGTGAGCGGCTCTGTAGGTCGCGCTATGCGCTATTTGGCCAGTCTACGAGTACTGAGCGTGTGTTCACACCAGTGTGGAGAGTTATTCAGGAGCAGTTTGCTATTGTGCGCTGAAAAAAATCAGTGTGATAGACATACTCTATATATAAGTTGTTTCAAAATAGAGTGCAGTCAATCCCTACTCTCTCCAGCATCCCAGAGCAGGTAGAGTCGTCTTGCCAACATTTTCCCCAGCCATCTTGGTTTACGTCTGGAAACGGGCAACAGCTTCCACTGCTGGTGGGACTGAATGTTAGACCTTGTGCAGAACACGGTGTTTGCCACAATCATGGATAACTGTACTTGCGTCATCAGCTGGTGTGACTGTGGCGTCCTCTGGCGGCGACGAAATGTACCAAGACAGTTGGGATATGCAGCTCGTTATGAACACACTAGGTGGCGCCATCTTAGATTACGGTACTTGCGCTATCACCTGACATAACTACAGCGTCCTCTAGTGGCATCAATGTGAATTAAGTCAGTGCGGCTGTGAGCTCAGTGGCGAATACACTTGGTGGTGGTGCTGCCTGTAATTGTTTAAATAAAGACTGGAGTATGATTTCGACAGTTGACTAATAGCAGGCACATTCTTTTAGATGGATTATTATTTTGACAATTTACGAGTTGTTTGTCTATCTAGAGGTAAATGTGTTATATTACTTATGAGTGGTTCGCATGTCTAGGCTGTGCAATGCGTTACTTTTGATGGTTTACATTTATCAAGAGTTTATGTAGAGCCTTATACATGAGTTATGTAGGAGTAGTTTGCAGGTCTGTATGCTGTGGGGCATGTCAGAGCGTGTGTCCTGTGATACATGTACTCCATCCTTAAATAAACTGATGGAGAGGTGAAGGAGTGTACTTTATTTATTTGGGAGCAGTCTAGTGCGGACACAGTCCTTTTACCAGCAACCCCCAGGAAGAGGTTGCGCTCTGGAGGCTTAGGTTAGGGGGGGGGGGGGGGTGAGCTTTGTGAGCTTAGTTTACAACGTTCTTCTTCGGTTGGTAGCGAAAGCGCAAGTGACTTGTCTTTAATGCCAGAATTCAAACTTGGCGCTGGTTTCTAGGAATTGGTGGCGGTCTGGACCTTGAATAGTAGTTGAAACTAGTTAGTTGAAAGTATAGTGAATCCCTTATCTTACCTATACGAAGTCGAATCACGTGACTAATGCAGTAGCCAATAGGAGTGCAGCATTCTACTTGGGGGGGGGGGGTGCTAGGTCATTTATGACCACCACGTTGATAGTGGGAAAATGTGGAACTTCTCATTTGATCATTGAATATTGAACTTGTAAAGTGACTTAGTTAATTGATAGGTTAATTTCCACTTTAATCATATTCAACAAGTACTTAATTCCGATGCTCGATGGGGGTGTTACTTTAGGTGGCATATTTACAGAAGACTATGTCCAGCACGAGTATAAAGGTGTCTCGTTATGATGCACGCGCGAGAGAGAACAGACGATCTTGTCATCACTCGACTTCACGGTAGCGACTTCTGGTGGGCACAATATGAAATAAGTTAGTTGGGCTCTGAAACTCGCGGTAAACACAGTGGGTGCCGTCATCTTGGATACCGGTACTTACCTCATGATCTGACGTCAGGAGTGCAACCATTGGTGGCGACGATATGAACTAAGCCAGTTGGAGTCCACACCCAGTGCAGAACACACCTCCTTGAAATTGCTTAAATGATAAAGAAAAGTCCTTTTTCCCTCCATTTTCTTTGCTTAGTATAGATAAGCAAGGTGTGCTGCATTATCATGTTGTAATATGTACTTCATGCCATTTCGCTTGGCGAGGTGGGCGTGGCACTTTCCCGCCAAAATTTAAAGTTCCCACCAAAATCCGCCATTTTGATTTACGTCATCGCCTCCATCTTGTATATCTGTACTTTGGGGCCGTTACAGCCTAACCCCAATACTGGTGGCGCATCGCGTCATGGGACGTTGTGTCGCATCGACTTCATGATCATGATGTTATCAGTTTGGGTCCATATTTATGTATCATTGTTAAGTCACCACTCCATTACTTGTGTGTAACGTTGCAATCGCAGAAATGAAGACGTCGGCGTGAATTGTGACAGCATAGACGATTCTGTAAGCCAAAGACATTGTATAAGGATTACCAAGCTTCATTACTTGATTGTGTGACATCAGAATAAAATTCTGATGCCTCCAACGCAAGGTAGTTTATGTTTATCCCAGCGGTACAAGAATGCTCCTGTAGAGAGAGGCGAGCAGTATATGCTTCGAGCCCTCCGCAAATCATCTCGCCTATGGAGAGTAGATCATCCTTCAGATTGCAACGTAATGGGAATAGCCTCTGATGACGATGGTAGCGGTGACACGCACCCATCACAACTTGCTCTCTGATTGGTTGGCACTAACACTGACGGCCATCTCCACCATTAGTAGTAACTGCATACACATGCCACGTCATAAGCCGAAGTATTAAAGAACGTTGCACTCCTGCAGTACGAGGAAATCGATACTTATATTCGCTGGATAATGCCGATACTGAAGTGAACTCTTCATTCGATCGCGGCCACCAGGTCGCCAACGGGAGAGATCCACACTTTCGTCTAACACTAAGGCAGAATGTCTCCCCAGAAGTGGCACAGAAATCTGCACAACGTGTGTGGAGCTGTCACAGACGGGGTTCAATAGTCCAGGCAGAGGACGTCCTGCCAATGCAAAAACGTATAGAACTTGTCGACGCTTTTGCTGGTAAACACTATTAGCATTGTAAGCGCCAAGCATTTACCAGTCGTCACTCTTGTATAATTTCTCTATGGAACACCCAGACAAACCAGTCTAAACTCTTAGACACCTACAAGCTCACCACATGAAATCTGTGCACTCCTTTGCTGATAATCGCTGCTAACAGTTTCAGCACCGAGCACATCTCTCCTCAACCACCTCTCTTTTTGGGACAATCAGAACATCTCTCCCCCTCCGTCTGACTGTCACACTATTTATTTTCTTACCACTCTTCATTCCACCTTGGGGCCGCCAATGAAATCCCCACATTACTTTCCAAAGTATAAGTATATGCGGTAGCTACATATACTAACCATGATACGTAATTTCGACTGATCTATAGCATTTCAAAAGCACACGCTGTACAGTGACCACACGGTGTGTTTGCTACGACAACTTACCTGTGCCTTAATCGTGAGTACCCCTCAAATGTGAGCGGGAGTGGTGCAACAGACGTGATACATACGTGGCACATCGTGGATAAAAATTGAGCGACCAAATACAATCCGAGGACCATGTCGACGGTAGGCACGTAATACTAGCAATATTTTTTCCCTATAATACTCGTAAATAGATGCGGTGATAATTATATACGACATTGGAACACATAAAGAAGACAGAAAGATGACCATATTGCAGCAGAAAAAATAATCTCCTCCTGTGTACAAAGTCATAGAATCTCAGAAGTCACGATAGTAATAAATGCGACTTTAGAAATCAAGTACTGTATATCGATAAACCAATTCTTCAAAGACCAAAGACCAACGTCATTCTTAAATACGAACGTCAGACGCACAGTAACAGATCGAAAAACTAGTGGAACGCACCTGGTAACAGTGTAGCCAACACCACATTTGTGACGGGAACATCTGTGTCTCTGTCGACACAGAACCACGACTCCTGCAGAAGGCACTGTGAGCCTGCAGACAGACATGGGAGTGATGATGAAACTTCGTGTGTGCAACACCTCCCCGTATGTGCGGGTGGAGGGGGTGGGGAGGCCATCTCATTGGCCCTAAGTGACTGTGGGAAAACTCATATGCAAACTGAGAAATGGGGAGAACCTACTGCAACGCTTAGCAGCACATGAGGAAGCCTTCGCCTGATAACTAACGCTGCCTCTTAAGACAAATCCTCCAGAGACATTTGGAAAGGAACAGTTTCCGTAGATCGCCAACGTGCTGCCGGTATCAGAGGATGCCGGCGTATTAATATATACTCATAGTGTCTGCTACCTGGTGACGAGTCTTAACAGCCAGAGGATTAAAATCTCACTTAAATAATTAAATTATGTACATAGTGGCAGCCAGTCAAGGATTATTTTAGGGAATTGGTTTTCAAAATTTATTTCAAAGACCCAGTCAAATATTTACAAGTGTTCTCCCCGAGGAACTTATGCCGTGCCTACGTGACACAAGCCACTTGTCTTTCAAAACCAAACCATTTCTTTCCAGTTAAAACTAGTGACAAGAGACGCCTTGAGACCTCTGCTGAATCTGCTAGCGAATTCACGCCATTGGTTTATGCCAATAGCGTGCGCGGGATAAAGATCACATGTGTGGGCGCTGGAGTGTTGTGCGGAGCCGAACACAGTTGCTTCTCTCCTGTAATCCAGACCTCAAGGAGAACAGACGTCCTTTTGGAAGGCAGACCCTCAGGCTGGTGGTCGGTCGTGAAAAGCAGAGCCAAAGTTAATATGAATCACTTCCCCATCCGTTGTCCACTGCAATTAATTGTTCGAACTCTTTGACTGGCCTAAACTTCCGACCCTCTGCGCGCCTATGGCACACCGTATATCGAAATAAATCCTCTTCATTGTACTTAATTCTCTGTTTTGTCATTTAACGGCAGCCCTGGATGCCCACTATCAAGTCCTGACCGCTCGAGCTCCTGCACACTGCCGCCATCAGGCATATTTAACAACGTTCTTCCCTCTTCCCTGCCATTTTATATATATTAACACTTGGGGATGGGGAGAGAAATTTCTGACACCAACCACGTACTCTTTTACAATAATATTGCACACCCGTGAAGTGCTGCATACGTATTATAATATCAGCAGATGTTGGACGTTAAGATTCTAGCACGCACCCTCCTCTCATAGTTTCAGAACTGCGACATCGCATTGTTGTCAATGATATAGCACAAATAAAGAGGCTATAAAATCTGGACGTGCAGGTTAGCCCTGCTACAGGACATTTCAGAAGAGTTAAAGTCAGTTGTACTAGGAGAAAATGTTTGTAGTAATTTCTGTTGTGCTTGCCATATGGCGGTACTTATCACATTCGCCTCAGAACAAAGTGTACAGGTTAATCTATGTTGTGTTACACAACGATCGATGTTCACAAGACTCACTCACATGCTGTTTGCACCAAAGAAGAAAACAAGACCTATGATCAACCACTGTGTTTTATAAGGTTGCAGTGACTTTTTTTGTTGTGGTATACTCCGTCCTAAGTGGATCACTTCTTCAAAAAATCAGTAGCATAATGTTGGACTTGTTACTGATAGAATCAGTAGACACTCTCGAAAACGCTATTGAGTACCAAAACTCACAGGCAACATAGTTTAAGACATAATAGACAATGTACAGATAGACACATTCCTCTCTCCTTAGCTCTCAAGTGGCACATAGTAGCATAAGAAATATGTGTCTGTTCGTGTTCAAAAAATAATTAGGAGGGTACATCAGTATTGGGACAATACAATGTGCACTCTGCATTGTTGCCAGATGTATCCAAGATGACGGCGATGACACCATACAAGATGGCGGCATGTAGACTTGGCAACAGCGCATGACGTCATTGAAGATGGCGGACATGACGTCAACTGATGATGCTAGTACCATTATCCAAGATGGCGGCTTTTGGCAGGAAAGTGCCACGCCCCCTCTCCTAGAAAAATGGTAGGAAGTACAAATTGCAGCGGGTTCTCTACTAATGGTTTACTAACCTAAGAAAATCGCAGGAAGGTAGGATAATGGATGTAGTCCAAGTGACCTAAGTCACCCAACCGCCTCAGCTTCCTAGGGTTTGGTGAGAAAAGAACTCAGCCAGCACTGGGCTGGTGGAGAGAGGAAGAGTGTACTTTATTTATTTTGGAACAATTTATTTTACGATGGAGTATATTTAACACAGCGATACAGAACACACGCTCTGACATGCCACACAGCATACACACCTGCAAAGTATTCCTAAATAGCTCATGTATAACGCTTTACACACACATCTGCTAATTTTAAACTGTCAAAATAACGCATTGCACACACTACGGACATGCAAACCACTCATAAATAGTGCAATACATTTACATCCGGATAGCCAAGTAACTCGTAATTTTCAAAATAGTAATCCATCTAAAAGACTATGCAAACATGCTTGCCAATCGTCAACTGTAGAAGTCATGCACAATCTTTATTTAAGCAAATAGAGGCAGCACCACCATCCACGGTGTCAGCCAGGAGGTCCGCACTCCAACTGCCCTACTACACACAACCACCAGCAGAGGGCACTGTCATCCAAGATGGCAGCCATGACATAAGCTATTGACATAAGTACTGTTATCCAAGAAAGCGGTAAACAGTGTGTTCACCGGGAGGTCTAGAGCTAGTACACAGTACAACCACCAGAGAGCTTTGTTGTCCGATGCAGGGGGGAGCGGGGGGGGACGGCGCAAAAACGACTCAGCCTGTGCTGGACGTAAGTTTTTATTTTGCAGGCAATGTCTCCACCACAAGATCTAGACTCCAACTAGCCAAGCACACATTACTGCCACCAGAGGGTGCTGTCATCCCTCCTTTGACATAATCCAAGATGGTGGTCTGGAGGGGGAAAATGGCGTGAAAATGACTCACCCAGCGCTGGGCTTTTGGGGAGAGTAATTAAGGAGTGTACTTTTTTTTCGGAACAAATTATTTTGGGATGAAGTATATTTATCATACTGGTACAAAATACTGGCGGTCACTCCACACAGCCCACAGACCCATAAACAACTCCTAATTAACGCTCTGCTGAAACCCAAATAGCTCCTAATTTACCGAAATAATTTCAGGACAGACCTGCAAACTGTACTGGGTTATTTAGGAGCAGTGGTGTATGGACACGCTCTGTACTCGTAAACTGCATTATTTTGTAAGCAGGTGTGTGGGCTGTGTTCTGTGCTATTTGGACAATCAAAACGCACAAGCACTGTCGTCCGACACGCCCTGTCCCCCAGAGCACACAGGAGGCTACCAGCAGCCCCACGAAATGGCACGGCTGTCAGCTGTCAAACCAAACACAGATGCCCTCACACATGAGGCAAGCACATCCCTTTCATACTTGATACCTGAGAAATTCCTCTTGAAATATGTGTTCACCTAGGCACTGATGCTGACACGACTGACCATTGACGTGCGCTCTGTCACAGCCGTGAGCCACCTTCAGATGCAGGTGAAAGTAACATCTATTTGTCAGGTATATAGCCAGTGTTATACTGACGTCACAGTACTCCAAGGTGCGCTCATGCAGCCCCCATATGCGAGCACCTCCAGGCAGCACTTGTCTTTACCAGAGATGGCAGAGTAGCACAGGGCGCATCGTTCCCAGCGCAAAATGAGGGAAACACTCAACTGTGCTTAACTGCAAATTGCATAGAATAACATCGAATGCACTCTTCCCAGCGATCCTAACGTGATATCCCAGTCCATCACGTGTTACACTTCCCACTCTCAACACACACGAACGTTCCCATTGCTATGTAGAGGCTCCTAAATATGCATATATTTCTGCAGACAGGACTTTCAGTGGTAAAATTATCTTGCACAGTCGCTAAGGTGCATTGGCAGTTAAACCCATAAAGTTGTCTATAGATCATCAAATACATATGAGACTCACAAGAATATTGGCAGCCAGGAACATATTTAAAAGTGCACCTGTACATCGATCAGTGCCAGACTGTAGCAGCAATTTTAATATTTAATTGTAGTTAATGTCTCCTCTCGATGGCTGTGCTTCTGGAACGAATATCAGTATCGATAGCACACACAATTTTCCACATAAAGAATCTCTCTCATACCCCCGCAGTTATTTGTGTGTCCTAGCATGAGGAACGTACAGATTTAGCACATCGTCATCCTCTAATCTTGCCACAACATAAACCACACTAACTTTACAATGCCATATATACAAATTTTTCACAACATAAGCCATAGTAACTTTACTGTTGTGGTTGGCAGGAGAGCCAACCGTGTTCCGAAAGGAGGCACGCGTTTTAGCTCACGCAGGCTGGCGTGAGGTCTGGAACATGACTAGTGAATTAGAATTGAGAAAAACGGACGTAGCTGGTGGAATACTTAACTTTAATCCATTAATGGAGAACGTCGCTCTTTATGGTACATGATTCACAATATCAATAGTACGGATACTGGCGCCTTGCTAGGCCGTAGCAAGTAACGTAGCTGAAGGCTACGCTAACTATCGTCTAGGCAAATGAGAGCGTAATTTTGTCAGTGAACCATCGCTAGCAAAGTCGGCTGTACAACTGGAGCGAGAGCTAAGAAGCCTCTCTAGACCTGCCGTGTGGCGGCGCTCGGTCTGCAATCACTGATAGTGGCGACACGCGGGTCCGACGTATACTGCCGGACCGCGGCCGATTTAAAGGCTACCACTTAGCAAGTGTAGTGTCTGGCGGTGACACCACAGTTACAATGCAATATATACACATTTTCCACAAACAGTGCAGTTAGTTTTTTCAGGTGCTGTACAGGTATAAAAGATATAACCAGTGTGAGTGTAGGTATAACATATGTCCCAATGCTTCGAACATTCTGCGTGGTGTCTGTCTGTTCTATATCGTGTCTCCCTACAACTTTCGCGCAACGACGCTCTCTTAGCGTGTTTTTTAGAGAATTGACTACGTATCATGTGTGGTCTGGCGCCTGCTTACCACTAACAGGTCCCAGGTTCAAACTAGAACCCCTTCCACTAAATTAAGTTAGTATTAAGATTCTGAACTAAAGGCTTTCCTATTTTTAGTTAACTGCTTTTTCGAAGTTACTTTATCAGCTATGTTTACCATTGGAAATTTTATTCTACTCAAAACATTGTTTATAAATTGCACTATTGATAAAAGGAAGTGTTTTAATACAGGATGATAAAAACCAACTGCGTTCAACAAAAATGTGAACGAATATTCCCTGAGTGGGTTCCAAGTTCTACAATGGATCGAAGGATGACCTATGCCATATCACATCTATAATCTAGCTTTACATTAAGTTTCACAAGAGATAAAACTATCAAAATGGTCTACAGTGACTCTCAATTATCTTAAACTACTTATCTAACTTGTCGTAAATTACAGTGGCTGATGTGGCATCTCAATAACTATATAACAGAAAAATCATCGGGTTTCAGATTTTTACTTCAAGAGGCAAATGTGAGCACCATGAGCTTTAATTGACGATCGACACCAGTATTACGCAAAAAGGGGGTGTAACAGATGAGACATCCGTAGTTCTGAGTGCAGCTTTATGCGATCTTATGCGGCATCACGTGCATTCACTACCTTATCGGTGTTCATCAGGGGGCGGCTTGCAGCACAGCTCCGCTCGCCTCGCTGTCTCGGAAGCAACTCTCTCCTAACTTCTCCTTACTACAATTTACCGAAGTTGGTTTAAAGAAAAACTATCTTGCTGTGTTTTCATCTGACCAGTCAGGGTCTCAATGTTAACCTTAAGCTCCGCCTATAAAAAATCTTTCTATCCAATGAGAAATGTTATACTTTTCGTGGTGGGGCAATGTTTTTGAAGTTTGCAACGTAACAGAGACGCTAAAACTTGCAGCTGGTGTGGTCCTTAGAGCTCTCCAAAAGGACAGTATAGATCTTACGATAAGACTCAATCTTCTAACATGGGCTGGGGGTGGTCTTAGCGGTTAGCTCGAGACGTGGGTGTTCGTCCCTTATCGTAGAGCCTTTAGCTTAACACTGTTCTGCTCTCAGCTTCTCGTTTCTCCCCTCAGAACTGCGTGTGTCTCATGGTGGGAAGGTATGACATGCTTTTAGGCATTCTTGTGTTAGTCTGTGGTATTCCATTTGCTCGCTCGTTACTCGTATTACTCTGGTTAATTTAATGTCACGATTTATCCGGAGCTATGTGACATACTACTGGATTTGTTTATCATGTCAGGGTTCTCATGGAAGGTGTTCCCTAGGACTGAGGAGCATGTAGTGTCAGGCAAATGCAAGTACCGTCCACCTTTTCTTTCTTTCTTTCTATAGACGTGACATTCAGCTGCAATAAACTATTTTACACAGATCGCCATATTGCAGCTACAACTAAACCTCGGAAAGTGCCGTATATATCGTCAAATACGGAAACACGCTCACTCCATTACAATGCTCTCCCACTGGGGATAGGAGCTTGAATATTGGAGTGTGAGACAGATCTCCAACCCAGCAATACATCACCATGCATCATGTCGATGTAGTAAACATACAATTCATATCCTCCACAATACTAAATCACTCCTTTTACATCAGAAAGCCGTCAGTGGATTGAAGTCACTGTCGACGGTACAAATGCGTTACTATCTCTGGTCCAAACCTGCCTGCTTGCTTTCTCGCATTTCTACGACCACCTCCACACTCTAGGGTTACAAGAACAAAGTATTTTCGCATGGTTTACCATAATATTTCATTTTCGTGGTACTTATCGATATCGTGCACACATCAGTAGCCTCCCGATCGCTCACACAACGTAATAATTCTGAAGATATAGCCTGGAAATCATTTCTCTACAATCCCGAAACTTTAGCTAGGTGGAGTGTGCTCTAGACCACTGACTAACTAGAAACAAACAGACGAAAAATGATATTTTCACCTGCGAATATCGACATCGCTGATGTAACAGATTCGAAATCACCCATATCATTTACAAAATCAACTGAAGTGTTTCTCATGTCTAGAGGACAAGCAAACGTCTCTTTCACCTGTTAGATGCACGCCCCACAATTGGTCTTCTCTCAACTAAAGAAATGCGCGAAATGTGGAGAAGCAGTCAACCAAACAACTTACATGGGAGGGGATAATGGTCCAACGTAAACACACCTCCATATTCACTCTCAAATTTCCAAGCATTGAGGAAAGCTATCCAACACATACTATGTATTAGTTCGCTATTCGGTAGTCTGGAGGACAACATCGTAATTCATGTAAATTCGTACACTCCAACAGGCCTTCGAATTTGGACGGCTGCTGCTATTAACTGGAAACGTGAATCATTCCCGCACAGGTCACCTGCGCTGCAGGCCAAGCACTTACAGGTAGAATCAATCATCCTACAAATTCGTTCACACATTTTATCCATGTACTTACAATCAAATATTATGATTGCGGTCTCAATTGAAAGGCATTGAACAATGAGTGAAGTATCGGAAATACACTATTGACGGCTGTGGCTATGGAAATAGAAATATCTGCACCTTCCTTACGACTGGACATAGTCATTCCCTTACACAAACACACACATTATCAGCCTGATGCTCAAATGCCTGACTACTGCTAAGTAAGAGGGTAATCCCAAAAGTAAGGTCTCCTATTTTTTTATAAGTACATAGACCTGTTTATTTCTACAATGGCTTACATCAGTTTACAGCTTGAACATTTAGCTGTTTTTCGACGTAATCACCATTTCTGTCCATGTATTTTTGTAGACGCTTTGGCAGTTTTTGTATTCCCATGTCATACCAGCACGCCACCATGCTGTTCAGAAAGTTATAAACCTCTTCTTTCATCTCGTCATCGGAGCTGAATCGCTGGGACCACAATTACCGCTGATAGGTACTGTGAGACTCTGAAAAAACTCAAACAGGCAATTCAGAACCGGAGAAGAGGGACGTTGAGCAAGGGCGTACACATTCTCCATGACAACACTCGCCCACGCATCGCTCGGCAAACTGTTGCTCTCGTGCAACAGTTTCAGTGGAACAATCACCCACCCATAGGTTAAAAGAACATTTGGCTGGAAAGCAATTCAGCTCCAACGACGAGGTCAAAGAAGAGGTTCATAACTTTCTGAACAGCATGGCGGCGAGCTGCTATGACATGGGCATACAGAAACTGCCACAGCGTCTACAAAAATGAAACGACAGAAATGATATTTAAGCATAAAAATAGCTAAATGTTCAAGCTGTAAACTGAAATAAACCATTAGAAAAATAAACAGGTGTATGAACTTGTAAAAAAAATAGACCTTACGTTTGGGTTTACCCTCGTATAATACTTGGCCAATAAGTGATTCCACACGATGCAAAATAATGATGGGTGGGCATGAGTCTTACGTTTTTTGTTGTGAGCGCTATCTCTGTGTCTCAGAAAAAGAGACGTAATCGGCCAGATGTCAAAAAACAACAATAAACAAAAAACAAAAAAACTATCGCAACAATCACTTCATGTTACTGTCATAAGCGATCTTGGTTCTACAGGTGCACACAAGTATACCTCGATTCGTAAAGCGGGTATAGCTTGTGACATGGATGACATTGTCTCGTAAAAAACCGCCTCAGTCAGGATCGAATACCGTGAGGATGATCGTAGGAATGTGTATTATCAAACCAGCACGTAGTCCACGATGCAACCTCGTGATGAAATTACCGCATTTTGAAAGTGATTCAGCTAGGGAACGTGGTATGTAAGCAGTATTTGCGACTCCTGCACACCACCCCAGCTAGATAATTCTATAGTATTTGTGGCGGATTCTGTCTCGATATCGTGTCAGAGGTTCTGCGATTTATCCACTGAGCTATAGGTGATGACTGACTGAGAAGGAACAGAAACAGCAGTAGTAGATGATGTGCTGATTGAGGTCGTAAGAAAATGTACACTAGCTTCTTAGATCTTTAGTGTTACGCTATCTGCTAGAAATTATGTCTATGATTTTGAATCGGGTCTTTCCATTCGAGCACATACCTGCGTTGGATCCTATTGACAATTCCTTTAATGATTACAACCACTACTCAGTCATATTTGTGGCACTCTCATATTTCGAAACGAGTCACCTTTCCCGAAACTGAAACCACGTTGGAATTTTACTGTAGCAGCCAGTCACCCCCTACGCACCTTTCAACTGCTCCCATTTCTACAGCTCTCAGCTTGTGATCGTTCCAATTAAAGTCGGAACTGAGCAGAAGTCGGAGAGAGACGTATCCACCTCATTCTGTAATCCATGTAGAAACAGAACGACCTGAGTTACAGCAGCAGGACCATGTTTTGACCATTCGGTGGAAATGGGCTGACTGATTTGAATGGACGCGAATATGCTTCAGGCTATACTTTCTCTGTATCGTTTGGAGATGTACCACATTGCGCACAACATGCTTTCACCGTCATTCTCTACCACCACCACCCCCCCCCCCCCCCCCCAACCAGAGAAGAATTGAAGAATTAACTATAAAAGCTCAACTAACTTCATCCGATTTAGAAGTCACCTATGCACTGATGCTGGCGCAGTGACTCATCGCTGCAGTGCGGTCCAGTCCGGAGAAAGATTTCGCAATGCTCTCGAGAATAGCGCAGTGTGTAGCCATCCAAGCATCCCTAACGGTATACCAGGCTCCTCACCGAACTTACACCTCAAACTACTGCTGCTATTGCTTCCTGTAAGGCACAATCCTATTAAATGTGCAGGCACTGCAGAGGCGACTTTTCAGTTTGATCACTTATACTATAGGCGAATGATCGTATCCCACAGACTATGCTAAATTTCATGAGACGCTCCCTCTGGTCCTGTTTAGTTGTTTGAAACACTTTTGTACAATGCCAAACATTTCGTTTTTCTGCAACGACCTCGAGGCCTGTGCCAGGTTCTAAACTGACGTTAAGAAGTTCTGATCCATGGCCTTTCGCAGGAAACTAGACGTTGCACGGTGTAAATTATATTATTACGGTGGATAGCATAACAAATCACACATCGGCTGATTTTAAAAAAAGACAGTTACAACATAAGCAGACTGGAGAGGTGTCATTGGTTTCCAAACTACAGTCCACATTTAGACTCGTCTCTCTCACTGACGGAATAGCTGGTGGCTCTGGCTTCCCTTTCGAATGATTCCTCATATTGCACTCATGTACGCGATCAGTGTTTCGGTGCTATCCACCACAGAAGTTGCTGTCCATCACCAAAACTCTTTCCTCAAACCAAACAAGCGATATCAGCCAATCTTTATGTGGTAACCAACAGCGTGCAACGGCACAGGTGGGATGGAAAAGACATCGTCGATGTACTCTAACAATAAGCATTATAGTTGATAGCGAGAACTATTTTAGCAATTTTACAGTAACTTCAACACCGTCCAATTATGCCACTGCATGTTTCCCCAATTTCAGTGTCATAGCTAAACACCCCTTTCTCCACTTTGCGAGTATCATTGCGAACATGGATAGATGACTGTGCAGTACGTCAATTCAGCGTTAATTCTCGAACACATAAATCATCGAAGTATACCAAACAGCGCTCCACATATTTCTATCACCTTGAGCATAGTGTTTAATTTACGATCTATCTCTCTGCGTATGGGAGTCACAGAGCATTCTCGCTGTCTTAGGGTAAAATTAGAGAGTGAAAGAGCCTCCTCACAATGACATCATCGAATAGATTTATCCCCTTATCACCACGTGCCAATCGGTTTTGAAGTTTTGTTGCAGGTGGACAGTTACTGTATCCAGGAGTGTGTAACTAGACTGGCAGTTTGCCGAGAATAGCGCCTCCTCCTCTAATGCGTCTTATCTCGCATGTTATGCTACTGAGGTGCTTGTGGTCAGCGATCCCTATTACATAACAAATCGTCAGTGTAGATCCAGCCAAACCATTTAACCAACTCTATATTCCCTCGAAGCCGTGTGGCCCTGTCTCGAGATACTGGAGTTACAGAAGTGTTCGGAACCAGATCTGTATGTAAAAGCATCCTACAATTTCAGCACTACTACTGTCCTTTAAGACGTAGGTTTTACGATTCGTTCTCCGCACTTCGGAAACAATCTCGGTTGACCAGTTTGGCATGTATTTCGAAATAGGTACTAAACCACCTATATTAAATTGCTGTTTTCTCGGATGTCACATTTTAATACCGTTGTATACTGTATCTAGAAGTCTATTATTACGAACATCCATTGGTCTCATTTTTATTGTACCATGTTTGGTTCGATTACAGTGTGCAATTATTTGTGGGACGATGTAGATCCATTTGTGTAAGCCACGAAGATTGCATTGCATCCACATGTGGGTTTTCACTGTTCTATTCAGACATTCGACGATACTCACCTTCAGGTGGGTGAATTTCTAACAGTTGTGTGTTCCATACAGCTCCATCACAGTCTTGAAATACGAGGGCTATTCAGAAAGTAGGGAACGTTTTGGAATTAAAAAAACTAGGTATAAGAAACACTTTTTATTATATGCACCTGAAAGAGCGACTGACACACTACTTCTCCACATAGTCACCAAACACATTGAGGAACTAATCATAGCGGCGGACAAGCTGTGAGAGACCTTCGTCGTAAAATTCTGCCACCTGAGACTTCAGTCAGTGAGTCACGCCAGAATGGAGTTCCGCGTCGTCAACAAAGCGCTGCGTTGCAAGACAGTTCATCTTGGGAAACAAGTGGAAGCCGCTTGGTGCAATATCGGGGTTGTAGGGCGGATGAAGGAAAATTTCCCATTTGAATGAATGAAGGGGTTCTTTAGTGAAGTTTGCTGTGTGCTGTGTGGTGCAAAAACATGATTTTGGACGTTAGCTTTCCTCGGCGTTTGTTTTGAACTGCTCTAAGGCTGTGCCAAGTTTGACAGTAGCAGGCACAATTTATGGTTGCTCCACGTTCGATAAAATGAATAGGAGGCACACCTTGCCTATCCCATAAGACTGTCGCCATCAACTTTCCAGATGACAAGGTTTGCAAACATTTTCTTGGGTTTTTGGAGGACGTTGTGGGTCCCCTATATATGGACTGTAATTTTGTCTCGCAATTGACGTGTTTCACCCAAGTCTCGTTACCGGTACGAATCGATCCAGTAATGAATCACCATGTTTGTGGTAGGCCTCCAGAAATGTCAACGTTGCCCCCATTCGCTGTTCTGTATTGTGCTCTGTAAGCATTTTTGGTAGCCTATCTTTTTAGTGAAAATTTCAAACAACTAAGTCTCTGAAACTTGTGGAAAAGAAATCGAAAGCTCTGTTATTGTGAACCGATGGTTTACACGAATCGTTTTATCAGCTTTAGCAACAAGATCGTCAGTAGCAATGCTCAGGCGTCTCCTCTCCTCTTCACCATGAACGTTGGTTCGGCCATTTTTAAAACGAATGCACCATTTCCGGACGTAACATTCACTCATTACGTTGATGACGTACACTTTGAACAGTTCACGATAAATTTCTATAGTTGTTTTTGCCAAAAAACCGTATCAGATCGCACCTCACAACTGGCGGGATTTTAGATTGCAGAGCACATTTCAAGTTCGAATATCGAAAAAATGTGACTTCCAGAGATGTTCCTGCTGTTATGGATGGATGTCGACTGAGCTGCCGAGCACGCACATGCCAAATATACGCGATCCGAGCGCACCTAGCGGCGTCAGACATAAGTTCCCTACTTTCTTAGCCTTCGAATCTATTGTAAAACTCACCACTGTGACATGTGTGAAGGTTGTCTCGGCTTCGATTCGTTCCCATCTTCAACAATCCATCAAACACATGCCAACTTCCATCCCTGTTTTCCCTTTCACGGGTAATGCTGAGGCATATTTAGAATAACTATCAATGACCATGAAAATGTATTTGAATCATTTATTCACACGTGAATATTCCCTCATGACGACAAGCTTGGCCGGCCACAGGTCGTCCAAACATTTAATCATTGCTTCGAAGGTGTTTTTTGTGTGCTGGTTTCTGCAGTTCTTGAACTATAGTCTTTGTACTTCTTCGATGATGGCTCTCTCTCTGCTCAGAAATTATTGAAACAATTTCATTCAAATGAGCTATATTACCACAGGCAGCTGATGCCATGAGCAGTCATAGCCGGTCGTAGTACTGTGGGAGTCGATTGCTCTCTCCTTTATGCTGTATCTCAATACCTTCACCACTGCTATTTTTCCCACCATCCAAAAAAGGTCTTATAGTTTGCATTTATTTTGGAGTGACCCCCATACAAATACAATACATGTTTTTCAAACATGTAGAATAAGAGATTAAAATAGTCTTACAGCGTGCAACTACATCCTTTAGGAAAAATATTTTTGTTTCTCCACAATTTCCATCCCTTTGAACTGCCTTATGCCATCTTGGCACCAGCGCCTGTATACCCAGATGGTAAAATTCTGGACCAACCTCTTGGAGCCACTGTTTGGGAGCGTGCACAAGGGAGTCGGAATCTTCTAACATTGTTTCACGAATAGAGTCTTTCAGTTTCCCAAGGAGAGGATAGTCACATGGAGACAGGTCAGGACTGTAAGGCGGTTGTTTCAGTTTTGTCCAACCGATTTTTGTGATAGCTTCCATGGTATTTTGACTGACATGTGGCCATGCATTGTCATGCAACAGCAAAACGTCATGCTTCTGCCGATGTGGTCGAACACGACTCAGTCGAGCTTGAAATTTCTTCACTGTCGTCACATATGCATCAGAATTTACGGTGGTTCCAGTTGGCATGATGTCCACAAGCAAGAGTCCTTCGGAATCAAGAAATACCGTAGCCATAACTTTTCCAGCAGAAGGTGTGGTTTTGAATTTTTATTTCTTGGGTGAATTTGCATGATGCCACTCCATTGATTGCCTCTTCGTCTCTGGTGAAAAATAATGGAGTCACATTTCATCACCTGTCACAATTCTTCCAAGATATTATTGTCCAACGTTCTCGTACTGTACCGGAAGTTCACTGCATACCGTGTTTCTTTGTGAGCCACTGTCAACATCCTTGGAACCCACCTGGCACAAATCTTTTTTTTAACGACAACACTTTCAGTATTCTGCAAACACTTCCTTCCCCCATCGCAACGTTGCTGCCAGACGCATCACAGTGAACGAATTGTCACGCTGTCACCAGTTCGTTAACTCTCTGCACATTGTCTGGAGGGTGTGCAGTACAAGGCCTACCGGGGCGAGGACAATCCTCAATATTGCCGTGCCCGCTTTCATCACGTAACCTGCTTGCCTACAGACTAACTGTACTGAGATCGACAGCAGCATCTCCATGCACCTTTTTCAACCTCTTGTGGATGTTTCCCACTGTCTCATTTTCACAGCACAGGAATTCTATGCAGTGTGCGATTTGTGCTTTTACCAGTGTTGGGGAGGGGGGATGTCTTAGTGGGTTTGTATAATTTTATATGTTAGTAGCTTGGACCGTGGCGTTACCCATGGTTAAACAGTGCATACGCGTGAATAGTGAGTTTCGGCATTAACATCTATTTATAAATAACTATCAGAAAAAAGCCATCTTTAAAAGTACATTATAGGTAAAGCTTATTTAGAAAATCGTGTACAGACAGCTGTACAAGGGGAATTCAAATAGTAAAGGCACACTTATTCTGATGATAGAAAACTGAAACATGCGTTATTTTTCTACGTAACCTCCCTGGACTTCAATGCAGCTTTCCCGACGTTTTAGGAGTTTTTTTTTTTATTTCATCAGAAAATACGTTTTTCGGTTGCATCTGTAACCACTTTTGCACCGCTGCAATGACGTCATCACTTTCAAATCATCTTCCCTGTAGTGCTTCCGTTAAGGGTCCAAATATGTGAAAATTGCTTAGAGCCAGGTCTGGTGGATGTTCCAGCACCTCGAATCTCAACTCCTTTATTGCGTCGGCTGTCCGATTGGTACAAGGAGGGCGAGCTTTATTTTGCTGCAGTGTGAGATCTCTTCACAGTTAGGATCTGATTACAGGTTTTAGTTTCGTACGCAACACATCACATCCACCATACAATACAGACCTGTCTCTAAAGCCTCGTTTACGCTGGGGCGACGTCTTGCCACGCTGTGGCATGCTACGGAAATGTGGCGTGCGTCGCCTTGTAGAATGCTACAACAGGCAACATATTACAGCGTATGTTGAACGCGGCAGGTTAATTTATACCGAAGCAACAGAATTTGTGCCACACGTGTGTCGGTCTTGCACTATAATGGATGTTAAAGTGATCGCAGCGGCGGCCTAATTGGTACTTGCACATGCAGTTAACAACGGAAATGAGAATTTTTTAAAGAAGGTCCACGAAATAGTATCCTAGGAACTAGAAGCAGACGATGGTGCGATATTTAGTAATTTTACGAGAATGTCGACTGAAGACTTTCTTTACAATAAGAGGTGTAGTTAACTATAGTAAGTAATTAAAGATGACAACTGCCAAGACATTATTTTACCAAGAATTCGATGGGCCACCACATGACGATTTTTAGCCACTGGCGATTCATGGAAGTCACTAATATACTTATTTAAATTATCATGTTCTGCTATTTCCCTCATAGTGCCAGAAGTATGTGAAGCTTTTTCATTGGTGTTGAATTGCATAAAGGTAAGCACGCAACATTCAGTACTGATTTCATTTAAGTTATGTTTTATTGGCATTTTAAGCGAATTAAAATGGATATTAAAGAGTTGTTAAAAATATTTATTTCCAAAATCGAATTAATTCGAGCTCTTCTGTTTCTTTTTTAACAAATTCGTCGCAATTATTATTGTCCAGAAATACAATTTCACAGCTAGGTTATGCAACCAATGTTTCGATGCTCGGAGTTTGCTGTTCATACTCCCCAAAGGCCGCTTTAAAAAGAACATTTGATTACATGTGCTTGACATATGTGGGAGGTACATGTTCTTCAAGAGCTACATCGCCGTCATCTTTTGATACTGTGTCCTCTGTGTCATCAGTCTGAAAAAGAGGAAAAGTAATGAGTATCATTTACTTTTCAGATTCCAAAAGATACTGAAGAATGGCAGAAGGTGGCAAGAAACTTCGAAATGAAGGAGCCATATATGGCAAACATGCGCAAATTGTGTGTCCTCCGAATACTGGAAGTGAACACAACTACAAAAAAATCATTCATCTTTGTCCTTATGACAATTGTAGACGCAAATTACTGCTTTCAATATGTAAATGTAGGATGTCAGGGACAGAAAGAGGGGGGAGGAGGAAACTGACAGAGGGCGAGAGAAATTGACTTAGAGGAGAAAAGCAGATGGACACTCTCCTCTTCGCTATCACCTCCTATCCCCTCCGTCAGCGATAAGGGCAGGAGAAGATGGGTAGTGGGAATAGGAGAGGGACATAAGGGGAATGTAGAGACATCTGGGCAATGCCGAGTTTATTTAGCTCATTTATAAAATTAATAAATCTTCATATGTTGTTAATTAACAACTTTGTAAATGATTGCTGTGGCTTTGTTATAGTACGATGATTCAACAAATTAACATTCACTTATAATTTCAGTGTGTTGAAATTAAGCACAAAACACAAAAATTTTAATTTTACATTTAATTCATCTCATACGATACTCAAACTACACTAAAATAAATTACCTCAAAGTGTGGCCGGTTCAGCTAGTAATACAGAATATAATTTTCAACTAAACTAAAGTTAAAATGACGAGACGAGATGAAAGAGTGCTCCTGAAGATTCGAGGGTTTGACTGTTGGTTTGTCAAGGGCGCTATGGTGCTGAGACTTGATCCACCTTGCAGCAAATTTTTCTGTATCGAAGGTTTATTTATTGAAATGAAAAGTAAATTTGAAAGTGTCGGAATTTGTAAGTGATTTCTCTGATCAGTCACTGTTAAATTCATGGCACTAAATCCGCGTTCACATTCAGCCATAGATATAGGCATAACTTCGACTGCTTTCACAAGTTCCTTCACACAATTGGGCATGTGCTGAGGATTTTCTTTGTAAATTCGAAAATCGTTAACTAGTGATGCACACGTGCTTTCACGTAATTTAAAATCAACCTTATTACACAAGCGAGAAACTGACATGTCACCATAAAACACACGTTCATAATCATCTGAAGACCATGTATCTGAATTTAATATGGCTACAGACGAAAAGAAATCCAGGTCCTCAAAGCGGTTTTTTATATTGTCTACCAAAAACTGAAAACATTTCTTCCGAAATGTCTGAAATCTGTTATATTCATCACAAGATGGTTCCTTAACTAATACCCCCTTGAATGCACGCTTTTCCTCCAACTCCTGTACTATCATCCTAGTCCATGGCGAGTCATTTGTTTGAGCATTTCAAGAGTTCTTAGAGCCACGTCAGTTTCCTGTTTTGCTTTAAAGACTGAAGAATTTCTGTTCTGCGTGAAGAATGATAGTTATGCTTTATGAGGCCCTGGAAGTTCTGTAAGTATTAATTCTATTACAAGCAACCACTTTGTGAGATGTTTTAGTATACCTTCAAATTTAGATCCCTCCTGAGTTGATCGGGAACCATCATGTCTCAGTTTTTCAGAAAGATGGACAAGAGAACTGTGACTTTCAAGAAGAGCTCGAACAGCATTAAATGAGGAAGCAATCCAACGTACGCGAAAAATACGGCCTAATTTTAATAGATGCGAGGATAATTCTTGTGAAACACTTTGTAGTAGTCTCTGATTTTTGGGACTTCGAGAAAACGCAGAATATAAGGAATCTAAAAAAACTGTATATGGTATACCTATGCTACATCATTCATAACATCGTGGACAGCCAATTCCCTTTTGTGGTTCCTACAATGAACGACAGTTAAATCCTTATGTAAATGACTACGCAATAGAGCGGCTACGCCTTTGTAAGGTGCAAGCATTGTTGAGGCACCATCTGTTGCGATACCTACGAGGTGGTTTTTTTAGTACATCATTTGTAAGGCCATACTTTTCAAGATCTGCTAACAGTGTGCTGAAAATGCACTCTGTCCCACTATCTAATTCAACAATGTCAAAAAAAAAATTGCAAACAACTCCCTCGAAGGAAAACGTAAATATATTATTAAACAAGTTTTATTGGAAACCGTTAAACTTTCGTCCATCATGATACTAAAGTTAGTACCCGATTCCACAAGGAAGTGAGCAAGATTCTTTTTCATTTCTTCTCCTACAAACAAAGATATTTCGGCATGCATCATCAGAATGAAGCATATTACCAACTGATAAACCATTAAGCTTTTGCAGTTCGATTACTGCAGGATACAATTTGAATGATAATTTCTGTTTAGCTATTACATATGCAGATCTGAACGACGAAGCAGTTGCGATTACTTTTTCTTGATGCTGCTTCCCCCACAATTTTTCACTATCACTCTCACATTTTTCTGAACTTTTCTTTTATACTCTTGATTTCTACGCACTTCACGTGTGATTTGCACTTAAAATTGCATGATCCCCGATTTTATCATTTATTGGCGTTATTAGCAGAAACACCAACTAAAATAGCGTTATCGATACGCACACGTTCACTGCTTTCCACCTGAAGTTCACGACCTTGTGAACACACTGTGCATATTACTAAGTTTGTTATTTACGGACAGCCACGGCTTCGTCTTTTGCCAGTTTTGATGGTGGTGTGTTGGGGCTTATGGGCGCTCAACATCGAGGTCATCAGCGCTCTGACATACATTAAAAGGAACGAACGTGGACAGACCTAAGAAAACTAAAGCACACACTCAAAGAAAGCAGGAAAAGAAGGAAAAGAAGGAAAATGTTACATAAGAAAGTAAAACCTAAGGAAAGGGGAAAAATAGCAACAAGAATGTCACAGGTAATTGTTATTGGATGCCCACTTACATAAAATATGGGCTAGCTTGTCACACAGCGAGCAAATTAAAATCCTCTCCCTAAAATCTTTGTAAGAACATTTGACATGTCACAGAACTTTAAAACTTTAGCCACAGTCGTCCGAGTGTTGCCTAAAAGAGATGGCAGGTCCGCTGGCAAGTCAGCTGCTGCCCGCTGGTCAGAAAATAAAAAGGAATCCAATAAAACGTGGCGCACAGTGACCTGGATGCCGCAAGCACCACACATTGGAGGGTCCTCTCGCCGGAGCAGGTAGCCATGCGTCATAGGGTTGTGGCCTATTCGAAGCAGAGTGAGGAGAACCTCATCCCGTCGATGGGGCTGAAAGGAAGTACACCACACAGGCGTTGTGGGCTTGACTATACGGAGCTTATTGTCAGTCACTTCCAGCCACTCATCCTCCCACAGGCGCATAACCCATGAGCTCAACAGCGAGGTGAGTGCGTGCAAGGGGATAGCGCACCGAGATACTTGTGGGGTGAGACACGCCTCCTTGGCTGCGAGATCTGCCCTTTCATTCCCAGCAATGCCGACATGCCCCGGAACCCAGCAGAAAGCTACAACCTTCCCCAGTCGCTGTAGTCGGAGGAGGGCGTCCTGGATGGTCTGGACAGTTTTGTCTGCCGGATACAAACGTTGCAATAAGTGAAGTGCACTGAGTGAATCGGAACAGACAAGAAATTTAGCAGAGGAAGAATGTCTCATGTGCTCCAGTGCCCGCAAGATCGCAGACAATTCTGCATCAATGACAGCGAAAGTCTGAGGCAGGCGGACCTTGAAGACACGAACTCGAAAAAAAAAAAAAGCACCCGACAGAATCCCCTTGTTTCGACCCATCCGTAAAAACAGGCTACATAGTCGTGGTGCTCAGATAAAATGGCAGAAAATGCTGCATTAAAAACGGTGGCAGGAGTGCAATCTCTCTTGTACTGCAATAAATCTAAAATCACTCTGGGCCTCTTCAGTAACCAGAGTGGCAGGGGGTTAAAATCCTGGATTTGGGGTTGTACAGACACCACACCGAGGGACTCTGGGATCCGTGTGCAACGTGTACTAAACGTTGCCCGGGGACGGCGGGAAAAAAGGCGGTCCAGAGGTGGATGGGCAACAAGATTGTGCTGAGGCTGGGGAAGCGCCACTTACCATCCGGCGGCAGCCCCCAGCTCGCCTGCTCACCGAGGCTGGGTATGGGACTGGTCCGATAAGCACCCATGGCCAGTCGAATCCCAGCATGGTGAACAGCGTCAAGGATCTGCAAATAAGAAGGCCTCGCTGACCCATATACTGTGCACCCATAGTCCAACGCACGAAATCTCGGTAAAACTGAAGGAGACGCGCCCTGTCCGCTCCCCGAAACCTGCGGCTGAGGCACTTGAGGGTGTTTTGAAAGCCAGAACCCTGAAGGCACTAGTCACGTAGGTGTGGCAGCCATGACAACCTGGAGTCAAAAATTCGGCCCAGAAACCGCACTGTGTCTCTAAAATGTAGGACAGTATCCCCCATATGCAAGGCAGGCAAAGTAAAAAGACGACGAGAACGATTAAAATGAACACAAACACACTTATCGGCAGAGAACCGAAAACCCGTCTTTGCAGCCCACTCCTCTAACCGCCGCACTGTTAGCTGCAACTGACGGCTCACGGTTCAAACACTGGAGGAGGAACAGAAAACAGCAAAGTCGTCCACAAATAAGGAGCACTGTACTGGACTCCTCACTGTAGACGTTATACAGTTGATGGCTATGGCAAACAGGGTAACGCTTAAAACGCTGCCCTGGGGGACACCGTTCTCTTGCTCAAAGCGATCAGATAGTGTGTTACCAACGCAGGTCCGAAAAAACCGCTGAGACAGGAAAGACCGAATGAAAATCGGGATGCGGCCACGAAAGCACCATTGATGCAGCTGAGCAAGAATACGTTATCTCCAAGTAGTATCATATGCCTTACTGATATCAAAGAAGATACCAATACAGTGATGCTGACGGAGAAAAGCCTGCTGAATAGCCGTCTCTAGGAGGGTAAAGTTGTCGACCGTGGACCGAAATTTTCGGAATCCACACTGAAAGCGGCTAAGGAGCTGTCTGGTCTCTAACAGCCAGACCAGACGCCGGTTAACCATCCGTTCCAGGGTCTTTCCGACACAGCTTGTCAAGGAGATACTACGATAACTACTGGGACATGTGCGGTCCTTCCCTATTTTGAGGAGAGGGATGAGGATTGCCTCCCGCCACGAAGTGGGGAACACTCCTGCCTGCCATATGAGATTAAAACATTCGAGGAGGATTTCCTTTGACGCCGCTGGCAGAAGTCGAAACATGGAGTACCGGATGCGGTCGTAACCCGGTGGAGTGTCAGATGTCTCACTAAGAGCCGATTCAAGTTCCCACATGGAGAAAGGGGAGTTGTACGCCTCAGAACTGTTCGACCGAAAGTCCAAGTTCGCTCTTTCGACAGTCTCCCGGTAGCGACGAAACGCTGTATCCTGATTTGCAGTGGCAGTACTTTGTGCAAAATGCTCTGCCAGCGTCTGAGCAATGGCTCTGGGTGTCGCTTGGAGGCATCCCTCGTTCAGGACAGCAGCTATTGGTAAACGGCTATGTTTACCGGAAATCCTCCGAATGGCTTCCCATACTTTTGTGGAACAAGTGGAACGGTTGATGGAGTCCAGGAACGCCTGCCATGACCTTTACTTGCTTTCTTTAATGACACGGCGTGCCCTGGCTCTCGCGATTCGAAAGGCGCTAAGATCGACCACTGTTGGACGGCATTTAAATCGGTGTAGAGCCGCACGCCTGTCCCAGATGGCTGAACGGCACTCTTTTGTCCACCAAGGCACAAGACGCCGCTTAAGAGTGTCAGAAGACTGTGGTATGGACAGGTCAGCAGCATGATTGATCACAAGCGTGATGTGATCCACCCATTCTTGGATGCTATGGGGGCGGTCAAAGACAGCCAACCGAGTGAACAGTGGCCGCTGCTCCAGCAATACACCATGCAGCAGATAAATGCGGATAGGGAAAAGATTGCTGGAATGAAGGTCGTCAAAGACCTGCCAGTGAACAGAGTCTGTGAGGGTTGGAGAGTAGAAAGATAGGTCAATGGCTGAGAATGACCCTGTAGCAGGAGGGAAATGAGTCGGAGTACCTGTGTTGAATTTTGGAGAGCCTCCTAACATCTCAAGTGTTGTACATCTTCGACCTCGAGCGCAAAGAGAAGTGGAGCCCCACATGACATTATGGGCATTGAAGTCTCCCAGGAGGAGAAAAGGGCGGGGTAGTTGGTCGATAAGATCTGTGAGAGCGTCTAAGGTCATTGCATCCAGAGGGGGTAAATAAAGGGAGCAAACGGTAAGCCTCAGAGGTGAATAAATTTCAACTGCAACTGCTTGCAGATCAGTATCCAGGGGGAGAGCAGAGGAGTGGTGGTCATTATTGACAAACACAGCGACTCCGCCTTTGGCCCTTTCTCCAGTCAGGTCACCTGTACTAAGGGACTATACGTCATATCGCAAAGGAGCATCAGATGGGTTGAAATGCGTTTCCTGTAAACACAAGCACAGGGGGCGTTGCCGTGCTGGGTGGTGCAGTTCCTCCACATGTGCTTGGAATCCATACATGTTCCACTGTATAATGTGAGCCATCTATCAGGGTGGGAGTACCTTCATTCTCACTTTCTGTCGGGGAGGAGAGCCCACAACAGACGGAGGCTCAGTTTTTGTGGCGAGATGAGTGCCCCAGTCTGACATCAACCTCCATCGCCTCTGAAGAGGAGTCAAGAGAGACGTCAGAGAGAATGACATCCAAATCAGCAGACTGTAGAATGTCGGTCTCCTTTAGCGGGCGAATCTTCACCTTTGTCTCTGGCTTCTATTTTCTGGCCTGAGGCGGCATTGGTGCCAAAACCTCAGAAGCAGTAGGGGGTGTAGCAGCGCTGGGCAATGCACAAGACTGGACTCGGGAAAGGGCAGGAAGTTCCACGACGTCAGCTACCACGGCCTGGTCAGAAGGCCGGGGGGGGGGGGGGGGGGGGGGAGCAGCAGACGTCACAGGAATGGCAGCAGCACACGTACATTGACAAACGCACGGGCTAGTGCTGACAGTAGCAACCTCCGTTTGTGTAGTGGCATCGGATTTCAACACTGCCTGTTTGAGAACAGAAGAAAAGGAAGCACCGAATGTGGGCGGCTTCATGGACTTGTAAATTTTCTTCGCCTCACCATACGAGAGGCGTTTTGTAGTTTTAAGTTCCTGGATCTTCCGTTCCCCAAGGAAAACTCTGCAGTCCCTACTCCACACAGGGTGATCCCCAGAACAGTTGACACACTTGGGAGGAGAGGAGCAGCCAACTCCCTCATGGGCGGCGTTACCAGATTTCCCGCAAGTGCCTTCCCCTCTACAGCCGAGAGTCGTGTGTCCAAAGTGTTGGAATTAAAACACCGCATGGGGTTGGGGGTTATAAGGCCGTACACTGAGACGAAGGAAACTGGCCTTCACATGCTCTGGCAATTTGGTGGTGTTAAATGTAAGGATAAACGAGTCAGTCTTTACGAGAGTACCATCCACCCGTTTCATAATGTGTTGCACGTCGACAATTCCTTCCCAGGACCATTCAGCCTTCAGTTCGTCTTGGGGAATGTCAACGAGATCTCTGCAAGTCACAACACCCTTGTTGTTGTTCAAGGTGTTGTGAAACTCAGTCTCTATCGCAAACTCCCCAAGAAATAGCGCCTTCTGAAGGTTCTGAGCTTGCTGGAAGCTAGATGTTGCAACCAACAAGATGTCATTTCGCAAGCGCTTTACAGATTTTAGAGTGCCAGCAATGCCTTCTAAGCCCTTCTGGATATAAAATGGTGAAACTTTTGCGAAACAACCATCTTTTCTTTTAATGTCAAGAAACACATTCGGCGAAGAAGCAAGCGTTCTGTTACAACTACCTGAATCAGGAGGACTGGCTACACGAGCCCTCTTGTTAGATTGGGTGTTGGAACCCTCGAACGTTTCTTCTTCTCCTCCCAGCGGAGAGGGTGGGCCGCTGGTAGGTTCTATCTCGGTCCCACGAGCAGCTACGGAACTAAGGGTCCACCTAGACAGAGCCCCTCGTGCCTAGGTAAGCCTTATACAACTGAGGTGCGGCAGGTTCCCCAGAGGTTGCCCGCTAACGACTGTTCCACCTCAACAGCCATGCATCTCATCGGCGCGCAGCACACCTTGAGATTGAGGGGTTGTTTATAGAGGTTTATTCCATCCTCGCGATCCGGGCGGCCCAGCCAAGATCCCCACTCCCTGAGACACACAACATTCCACTGCCGCGCCGCACGGTGGTCGTTGAAGCATGCCCAGAGCTTACGGTGACAGGGGACTGGCGTTGCTCACCAGTCCCCAGCTCAGGAACCCCGGGGTCGCCAAGCCCGTACCCAGAAAATGAATGCTGAGCCCCTGAGGGCGCCAGTTTTGAAAACTTGATTAGGCAACACAATTTACTACTATTATCTCAAGAGGAAGGTTACTTCCATTCCTACCTTGAGACGTGTCACAGTTTTCAGTCACCGGAGATTCAGTCACTTCCCCTGTATTAGCACCATCATTACCATTTTGTTTTTTACATTCACTATCTATTTTAACTCTTTTAGCACCATTGTTAGTATCGTGACTGTCAGAGTTTGTACACATATCAGGTAATGCACTGCTCTTAAGGAAATCAGAAATTTTGCTTTGTTTGAATGACACCCTGCAATTCCGCAGTTCTTAGAGGCATTCAACTCCTAATGAAGCTACCGAAGCAGGAACATTTGAAGATCACCGTGTGTTAGGCTCCCAGTATCGCGTACTCCAAATTAACTGGTGCTGTTCGCTCGTTGCGTCGCGTCCGCCAGTTTAAGCTCCACCCACGAGGTCGCGGCTCCCGAAGTCAGGCTGTCCGATCCCGTCTGACCAGTACCGGCGCTCACTTCGCCCTACTTTGACACATTTTTTGAACGAAAGCACAAATGGTTCTGAGCACAATGCGACTCAACTGCTAAGGTCATTAGTCGCCTAGAACTTGGAACTAATTAAACCTAACAAACGTAAGGACATCACACACAACCATGCCCGAGGCAGGATTCGAACCTGCGACCGTTGCGGTGGCTCGGCTCCAGACTGTAGCGCCTATAACCGCACGGCCACACACCACCACTCTCGCAAGCTCCCAAGTAAACGGATGACGCAACTTAGACGAAAGCAAAAATGTCAACATGATAATGATGATTTAGTTCTAAATGTTTTGAAAGGTTTAAAAGTTTTTAGTACAGTCTACTACATGACACTATTAATACTGTTAATTTTTGCTTATTAATTTTGAAGAAGTAAGTGTTCGGCTTCACAAATTTGTATTATATGTAAAGTTTTACTCCAGTGCGTGGGAAATAAACATCCCAGATTGGGACGCGTAAGCTAAAACCAGAGGAGGGGATCGTCTGATCCAGAGGGGAAGATACAATTATTATGCGATTTGCAGGGGGGAATGGGGGTATGAAAGCAAGTTGCTTCTGAGGAATGTCAAGTGTAGCAGCCATCTTGAAGACGTTACCATGATTGGCTCCGTCACAGCGCAAGTTCAATTAAGTTTGAAAATAAGCAGGAAGGATGTATCTACGAACTAAAACTTTTACACATGCAGAATGAAAATTGTATTTTTGCACAATAGTATGCATTTCTTTTGCAGTGACCCTCGTATTTCACATTGCTTCGACTTTTTTTGCATTCTTGTGCAGGTCAGTTAAAAGCAACATTTCATGATACATTTCCACATCTTTAGGCGAATAATTTACAGTTTTTGGGGTCTTAGGAAAACAAGGTTCAGTAGACCAGGCGGTCTTTGGAACTCTAAATGAAAAAACGATAGAGATCGGTAATAGAGTTATTGGCTGTGTGCACAACATGTATGGTTTCTCACCACTGACACCGAATGTCTTGTCTATCTTACTATTGCCGATTTCATTAACCTCCACAGCGATGTTGTCATCTCGTCATCGCGGGATTTCACTGAGAGTTTATCTAGAGATTGCGAGAAACCTTTAACCAGTTAGTCAGTATCTGCTCCCGCTTGAAATGCCCTAACCTAAGCAACAGAAACTTCTCACGAACGAGCTTCCGTGCCTCGATGCCTTTATGCTTACTCGACATCTCGTTGTATACCAACTGTACTTCTATACAGCGTGAGGTTTTATATATCCGCTCTTCTTATGCTCAGAGTATATTTCCCAGATCTCCCCGTTGGCCCGGGTAGAAAACGGGGAAATTTTTACATGCGGGAGATAACCGGGAAAAATCCGGGAATTTGTAGAATGTCGGGAATTTTTCATTGTTTTAGTTTTCAGTTATTTTTTGTAATTTTGAATGGTAAGAACCGATACTCTAACAAAGGATATTACTGTATCCCTCTATTGCTGAGTAATACTGCAGCAATAAAACATGAAGAGGGAAAGGAAACTGAAAGGAAAGGAAACTTAAACTACAAAGGAAATTCGGCATATACAACAAAAAAACACAGTGCACATACAGGCATCTGCCAACAGCAAAATGTGTCAAAGGCTGTAGGGAGACTATGCAATTATTCCTAACAACAAATTGCCTCCGATGAGCGTGACCTCACAACTGTTTACATTTTGATTCGTTTAGCTGTTACGAGCGGGCTCATGCGCATGCGCAGCTGAGTCGCGGATGAGCAGCGCCTCCTCCCGCTTCTGGCTACAGAAATGTGATAGTTGGCCGTGTAAGCAGTCGCAGCGTCAGCTGGATGCAACAGGGAAAAATTCTACGTCCGCTCTCACCCTGCCAGATTCACGCATGTGCATCAGGCTCGGATCTATAGTGAGTGAGTGTGTTGAACACATTCTAAGCCGATTTCTGAACGAATCATAAGTTTAATTTTTGAATGCGTGCATAATGTACGTGATGTGTATGTCAGGGGAATCCTCGTCGCATATAGAAATAAACTTTCCTGCAGGCAAAAGAAGACAGGGCGATACGAGCTGAGCGGAGTAAAGTCGAACGGGTGAATGCGAAAAGCTGCCTGATTATGTGGTTCATTATGTTTGCAAATGACCAGAGTTGTTTTAAGTACTAGCGAAATCCATAGATTCAGACTACCAGAGTGGAAATGAACGAGTATCAGGAATAACAGCTAAGACAGATTACGTATTATCTCCTCGTATCCAAGAAAATGAAACAGACAGAAAATGTTTGGTCAGATCACTACACTGGTTAGGGCCAGTTGCACAGCTCTCAGTAAGAAGTTCTGGTCTGGAAGTAGCGCAGAGGACGCGATGTACAAACATGTAAAAACGCCAAACCGGAGGATAATCGGGCTATTACTAAACCGGATGTTCTGACAGGGTTAGAGAAATTAACCGGCGAATAAGTTTTGAGAGTGGAAGGAATAGTTCCGGAATTAGTGATGACAAGATTGATTGTTAGAATGAGAAAGGAGAAGAAACAGGGGCATCACACAAATTATGGAAGAATAAGACAATTTCAAATTTATATAAAAATTTCTTATACTACGTTTCGATGTCATGCTAGAGAAACTGGAGCATTTGAATGAAGTGTGACGCTAACTAAGCTTTTTGATTGTAGTAGGACTAACAGGCCAGAATTGTATCTTGCATTGTTATAAAATGACCATTCGTCGCAAAAAAAACAGGCTGGTTTATTTGATATGTTGCAATTACTGCAACATTGGAAAGCCTATTTGGTTTTATCTAGCCGAGAGAGAGAGAAAATACACGTAATCTGTTCGAAAAACCACACCGTTCTTTGGTACTATATGTATTAACAGCTTTTGCAGTGTTACACACCGACATTTCAATTTTTCATGTAGCAAAACGTTTGACAAACTTTGTTGCGGTAACATTCTTTTGCAGAAACGAAAGCACACCATGTAAAGCCGTAACAAGATCAGAGAGAAAAAAAGCTAGGGGCCAAGGGTTGAAGAAAAGTGTAGTGTCGTGCTTGTGTCTCCTCTTTACTGGTTTCACGTACCCTATACTTAGTTTTATGTCAAGCTAAAGGAAACGCTATTGCCTAATGGCCAATAAAGAGCGCAAATTTTCTGTGCTCTAGGTATCTCTATTGCAAATAATCCCATAAACTATTAAATGTGAGTGTTTTTTTGAGGCGCAGGGTGTCAAACCGGCCGACTGGGAGCAGGAGAGGCATCACCGGACATTTTAATTTCCACTGTCCTCATATACTTTGATGGCATCCATTACAAAATATACGCGTTTCAATTTCACAGAGCGATATTCAGAGACGTGCGACGGAAGAATGCTGTGTGAAGATGCGAGGCACTGCACTTTGGCACACTTAAGGCCACATATCGAGCACATATGTTTTATATATCAGACTCATCAGAAAGATAGGCGCTAGATATGAACATTTTTCTGAAAATGTAATTTTTTAAATTTTTGTCGTCCTATGTCAAACGCTCGATGTAGGAGGCCTCCACTATCTAGTATTGCCAAAGTGCGGAAATATCGTAGATCCGGAGTTGATAAGCAGAGCAGTCTGAACTATAGTGGGGAAGTGTGTAGTCTCCACGTGACTCGTGTTTACATTTAGTGATTTTGCTGTTTCCTCTTCGTTCACTGCTCTCTCGTGAATTAAAATACATTCACATAGTTGCGGAAGTCTAATATATGTTATTAGTTTCAGATTTTATTTCCACCTGACAGTCAAGCATTAATCGCCTTGCAGAACAATGAAATTTTTGTCCGTCTGCTACAGTAATTTGTCTTTTACTAATATTTCCCCCTGAGGCAGACAATGTATTTTAAACTAAGTGCTTACTCCACACTATTGGCTGGTTTCAAATTCTCGCTGCATTTCGAGTGCATGTTTTCGTCTTCTAGCACGTATGGCATGATGCCATAATAAATAACCAAACATGACAATACAGTACTGGTACTCCAAGAAAATTACATCCTGAAAACCACACTGAAAAGCTTAATATCAGGTCGAGGCCTACTCCATTGGCAATCTTAACATACGAATGTGCACTTGAAGTATGCAGTTTAAATGCGCACATTTTAGTATGGTTCACGAAATGACGATGCTTTTTGGAGTATCCTCTGATGTCTTGTCTCTTTTATGACCTAATGTAAGATCTTTCAGTGTTTCACACGTACATACTTACGGGCTACCTGCGCCATCGCCTGTTATCTGGCACTCTCTGGCAAGTGCTGAAACGAGCCTATTTCTAACAAGTCGTGGGTAAATATTTCGAATGATCGTTTGAAAAGCGTTGCCCTAAAAGTGAATTTCCTTTTATGTAAGTTGGACCATGTGCGTGAATGTACGATGAATGGTTTAAATCACACAGCGTCTGACACTCTTAAAAATCAACTCATTGGTGGCGAGCCATTTAGAGGAATTTCGAGCCCAGAAGGTCAGACATCTATGTCGTTATTATGAGCAAATTGATGTAGTATTGCGGGATGCCCCCTCTCCTCTCTGGTAACTGATTTATTTGTGGGAATCTTCGAGGACAAGTCGCTGGACTCGGCTAAAAGTTTTGCTGGCACATTTTCGCGACATATCCTGAAGCATAACACGCGCAAAAAAGATCGACATTACAAATGAAAGCTTAACTTCTCTTGCAGCACGTGAAAGCTTTGTTTTTCTAGTAGCAACACCACGTATATTAATTTATTACACTAAATTTTCGTGTTTGTGTATTCGCGCTACTTAACGGTGATATTGCTATTGGATGAGTATATGACGTGTCGTATGGTCTGAATATCCAATTTCATCCGCTGGCGAGAACACGTGACATGATCTATGAGACTTACATAAGCGCATCGCAAACTCGATTTCAATGGATCGGAAAGTAACATGCGGTGTTTGGTGGGATTCGAATTTATATTTGCGTAATACGAAAATATGCAGCGTACGTGTTGCTGCCCATCGAAGATCTTTCAAAAACATTTTTTCCCCTGAGTTTCGTTTTCTAAAGTGCCGGGAAGTTCTACGCCCATGTTTAAAACCATTCAAGGGATTGAAAATTTTTAGAATTCCGAGCGAAAATCTAATTTCATTCAACAGGGAAAACGTGTGTTTTCACCTGGGAGAAACTTATTTTTAACCGGGAAATCCAGGATTTTTTTTCCTTGTCCGTGTATACACCCTGTATGGAGCTCCCTTTTCCGGTAACAGTTATTTTCTTTTCAGTTGTGTTAACCCGTTCGTACAATGTCCCGTTCTCAATGACAGCTATTCCCTTCAGTGAAACCGATTACTTTTTCCTTAATTGCATTAACCCGATCATTCAGTGTATTGTTCAGTCTCAGACGGGTTTGACCACATGTTTCTAGTTCCTTGCGTACACCTTCAACTTCATGTTTCAGAGTTTGAAATTACGCGTTCACGTATATGCGACACCTATCCTGTCAAACAACTCCGGCCATGCATGCGAATATATCCATGGTAATGCGTATGCTGATGTACTCACCTCTCTCCATGGTTTATATATGTGATTGATTCCAGTTATCTGTACATATCTTCACAAAATCATTGAATGACATGTCGGTTCCTACATGAGCCTGATAAACGTGTGTTAAATTCGGATTGTCCTGATTGAATGCTACATCTAGGTTTGCATTATCCAGAACTAACTGTTTTCTACATCTACAAATATACTCCGCTAGCTACCAAGCGGTGTGTAGCGGAGGGCACAATTCGCGCCAAAGTCATATAACCCCTCCCCTCCCCCTCATCTTTCGGCAGTTGGATGGACCTACAATTTTTTCACGCATCTTGTCGGCAAGAAGTGCGCCATTCTTCTTGTTCCGGTCTTCTTGCGCAGCGTCACAGCTCCAGTCGCTTACAACAAAGTCTTGATGCTTGACCCACCCTTCAATGATAGTATTACTTCAGGTACTGGCGTGCAATGTGTTTTTATGGAAAATAATGAACACAGTGCTCTTTCAATTATACCGACCATTTCAGGTACTGGCGTGCAATCTGTTTTTATGGAGACTTTACGTAAATGGCCTAATTTTCTGCTGCTGCTAGTTTCCAGTGAAAACATTGGGGCAGTAGCTGTGGTACTTGCATTATAATAAGAGGTAAGAAGTGAGAAAGACTTACGTGGTTATATACATTTTCTATTCAGTTATACACAGGATGCACTATATCATCTGATTCTTTATCTTAACGCCATTACAAAATATAGAAAATAGAGCCTTCTTGTAAGCACAGAGTTCAGCGCGTTATTCGCAGTACACTAGTTCTCGCCAGCACCATACTGACCCACTCTTTGAAGTCTTCTACATGCACAGTGTTCGTTCTCGGCTACCTTGCGTTGAAGCTGTGTATAGACACATCGCAGAGTATCTGTCTGCTTCGTCTTTCCAACGAAATGGATAGCACCATCTCTAGATCGTAAAAGTTTTTAACGGTGGAGTGCTGTAGGTAAACGGATGTGTCACCTGATTTCACACGGGTTGCAGAGCGATTGTACACTGTTGTAATGGGTAGGGTTAGAGCAGCACAGTAAATGTCCGGAGGACGGCGGTTAGGGCGGTATTCGGCGGTCAACTGCTGCTCGATATACGCTTTGCACGACAAAGTTCATCCCATTCCACCTCCGTAAACCGCACTTAAGACTTAGCTGCATTCTCTATCACAATACGCCACTCTCTGTCTGTGGTTGCTTCTATACCAATATGGAAACGTTTCGAGCCACTAGCGGCTAAATTATACACTGAAGAGAAGAATTGTGGTGCACAGGACTTGTATCTTCTCGTCCACTTCATCCGTACTCTGTCCACGCAGTATCAATGGAATATTCTGCGATGGCGCGTACGATGGAGGCCAGTAACGAACAGCATCATGCTGAGTAGGACCCCCAGTGCGCTTCAGCGAGCCAGGGCTGGCTGGGCGTCTTCAGCCGACAACAGCAGCTGACTGTCCCGCTCCGTCAGGCCGACCAGATGCGAGACAGGATCCCAGGACGCTGCTGCCGCTGCTGTGGGCCCCGGCGGGCTGCGACACGTCGCTGCAGCAGACCCTGACAGGCTGCAGGAAGTCGCATCCACTGATGAGCGAAAAAGGAAAACCGTTACAAGCCATGATAGCAGCACAAAGGCCCTCACGCGGCAGTAAACACCGACATTAAGCAGGCGGTACTTATTTTTCCGCGGTTGCTTCGTATCCCGTTGCTGCTGCGGCTGGACGATCTCGACTGGCGCTTCATTCCGAGGCTGCAGAGCTGCTGGGCCCGCCTTACATCCCCGTTGTGATCGGATGCTCCGTTCTTATTGGCTACTGCAATTTCCGATGCCTTCGGTGGTCTAATTGTGAACTAAACGAGTTGTTTGATCCTCTTCATCAGAAGTACATATCTTGTGAGGTGGAAAACTGACTGAATTTCAAAAATATCTGGCAGTTACAACAACGGCATTGGTCCGCCTGACTTATAAAATGCACCTTGGTACCATTCTGCTGCATAGCCATTATCTCTTCATCAGACTCTCCATTCTGCATTTGGGAGGCTATGGGTACAGCCCTCGGCTGTATGCTTACAGCCAACATGGGTGTTAAACTGCTTCCTGTCTGACACCAATAGCTCTTCGCTAGAACACATTCCGCATAGCTGCGAGGGTGGGTTGGTGGACGGAAACTGGATGAGGATAAGTATCTGCTCTTCAGTGGTATACAGCACGTACACTAATATGCGTCTACTTCTAACAACCCTACCACAACAAAGGTCAAAATTTACTGATTGCGGTCTTGTTGCCCGAAAATTGAGTATTTAGCAGCGTGAGCAACAGTCGTATTATGTGGCAGGTGTCATTAGAGCACAGTTAATAAAGTCATTTCACGTAATAATGAAAAAAGTAGGCAAGCTTCTTTTTGTGTTTCCAACGCTGGTCTCGTATTATCATGGCTCAATCGTTGAAAATCTAGGTTGTTATGATTATAACCTCGGATGCAAAGAGGCCTAGGTTTTATTCTGCAATATTCAAAAGTTTTGTAGATGTGCTTCTCAAACCATTCTTGGCGATTACACTTTTGCTGGACAATGGTGATGTAAAAAAATAATCAGCACTCCGGAATTAAGTTACACTTCCTTTTAATTGCTTTTATTGCAATATCACGTAAACACGAAACATCACTTCACAATACAAAGCATACTTGAAATCTTCCTCACAGTCAATGTTAAAGTTCACATTTTATAAGCGGACTACAATACGCGTCTTTCCAACAGGACGTCCAACACTTCACTTTTTCAAGGTCCGACTCTACAACATCTCAACACCGTAACAACGAATCGCTTACGCTCCCGAAAATCAGAGTAAAAGTACGTCAAAGATCATAGTGACAAAAGAAAGAACACATAAGAATAATATCATTACAATATAAACATATCGATGTATCAAAAGTGAAATCAGATCTGAATGTCGTCTCAGAAATATGTTAGGTAGTTAACAGAAATACAGTAGAATATTAGTGGCATCGCGAGGTTCAGGTAAGGTACCATAACGGTTACTTAATTCAACTACCATTACACACTGAAGGGAATGTAGCATCAACTGCCCGCCTCTTCCGTTTTGGAAGAGTGAATACTTCATGTGGAATATCTCGGCACATGAGATGCACATGACCATGAGCACGTATCGCTTACGACACTCATCATGGCTCCATTCCTCTGCACTGTCGCAATCTGCTGAACTGAAGTCTTCTGCTTCTTTCTCCTAGACTCTTCCATTTATCATAGTCTTCCAATCCACATGCAGTGAACTGTGGCTGCAGTCCTGCTTGGAACGTGTACCTGTAATATAGCTATTGAAAGCTGATCTATCCTTCATATGTCGTTGATCGAACATATCACGATGGTTCCCCAACGACAGCATAGACTGAACGTATCCCACCAATTCTGGTCAAATAAGTGAAGGAAAAGTTTCTACTCAGATATGTATTTCCCACCCATTATCAGGTGGGGAGTTGGAGGGTAGAATGGACGGGTCAGCACAGCCCTGGACAATGAAATTCCCATCAATATTCGAAATAATATTGAAACAGTAAAGAAATTGTAAACGCCTTTGCTTAAATACATACACTGAAATTTTTTCCTATATGACAAACAATACCATGACGACATTCTACCCTCTGGGACTACCTCGATACGACAACAAAATCAATTTCAGCCACATTAGACTATTTACAAAATTGAAACAGATTTCCACTTGAGTAGACTTATCATAATTTCGACTCTCGACACGACTGTCCCATCTCTAAGAACTCTCTACAGAACTGAATATAATTCAATTAACTTGCTGTGCAGCGCTTGGTACTTGACTTGGAGACTTTTCTTCTTCCACTTTGCTAACCTTTGAGTCACTAACCTCTTTTTATGGCCGTCACTGATAGCGATGCACCACTCTGACACTGATTCTACCCGGCACTTGTCCCATGTCGTGCCCTTTGTCCGCCGCTTTCACTTACCGTCGGCGGGGCCGCGAGTTGTGTTTCGAAGGGGCGTCGCTGTCGTGCAGGGCGCTGGGGCAGGAGTCCTGGCGTCAGCGGCTTCCTTGGCCACTCCTTACAGGCGGGCAGCCTCCGCCCCATCCCGCCCGAAAGAGGTTGCTAGTGTCTCAGCTAGAACTACTGACATTTTAAAAAAATATCGGGAATCTGATACATTTTTAAATATCGATATATCTTTGTCGACACTCAGCACTTCTAAAAAGTATGGATATATCGACGGAAAGAATTCCGACGTGCCAGGCTATAAACATATCGGTTGCACACAGTCTGCCGCTCTAGAGGTGCATGCAAGAATTGGAAGGAAATCAATAAACGTTCAAACTTGGCTATAACCACTGTGCTAACAGTTGCAATTGCAGGTAAGTGGCACAATGAAAGGTGTCTGACGGGTCAGTTGTTCGGTTTCGTCACTTATCGGATTTGTTCGGAAAACTTCATGTCGACTTCCCTTTTTTTTTGGGATTTCAGCAAAAGCCAGCGACCTAACAGTTGTAGTGTTAAAATTGCGTGGTTCAAGACAAATGTTGCTGTTTCTTTTGGTAGCGCCGAGCACCGACTACGTCGGCATTTCCCCTCACAATTCTCCTCCACTGCAAGACCAGCCTTGCCATTTAGAATTTTGTTCATCACTTTTTTCGCTCGTTCTTGAAGATGGCCGATGTCAAGAAATAGCACATTAGTTGCGTTACAAATCGTTTTTTAAGCAAGAGTAATGTGCTGCTTATTCACATCAGAAATCTTGTTATTCCATTCACACCTCCCCTCCCCCAGTGCAATAAGACTACAACTTTGTGCCAGCTATACTAGACGTGACGAAAGCTCAAAACTAGTAGACTCCATCATATAGTTAAAGAAAAATTATGTTCAACTACAATTTCAGAAGAATAGTTTCAAATATTTACAGAAAAACGCGAAAAAATATAATTTAAACTAAAAATATCGGCATTCGATATTCCCATTTCATTGTCGATGTATCGGGAAAAGAACAGTCGGCGATAAATATCGATACTTTTTGGATGAACTATAGATAAATGGATATTTTATCAGTATCCTTAGTCTGAGTGTACAGTTCTATATTGGTCACAGACCTTGATGAGCTACCGCTTAGCAGCTAGCTACTGTTGCTCGAGCATCAGGTTAGCAAAGCTATTACTTCACGTCATCAATACGAACAACACTTGCTTTCTACGGATTGGAGTGTGGAAATTTCGATTTGGCAGGTAGGATAGAAAATTTTAAAAAGAAAATGGATAGGTTGAAGATATAATGAAAATTATTGAGATTCGGTGGCAGGAGGAACAGAATTTTTGTCAGTTGGATAGTGTGTTATAGACACAAAGTCAAATATGGGTAATGCAGAAGTAGGTTGAATAATGAATAAGAAAATAGGAATGCAGGTAAGCTACTGTCAACAGCATAGTGAATGCATTATCGTGGCCAAGATGCAGGGGATTGAAAAAGTAGTGGTACAGCAATATGAATAAATAGAGATGACTGTGTTATCGCATATATTAAGTATAAAAGGGCAGTGCATTCATGCAGCTGTCGTGTGTATACAGGTTATTAATGTGAAGCGGTTTCCGACTTCATTATTGTCGCACGAACGGAATTAACTGACAGCGCGTAATTGTACTTCCTCTGGAACGGATTCCCCATGCATCTACCTCAAAGTTAGGATATTCGGCATTCCGCTATCCGCGGTGTCAAGAGCATGCCGAGAACACATTTCCGGCATTACCTCTTACCGCGCATAATGCGGTGGGCGACGGCCTTCACGGCATTATTTCCGCCATTGTGGACGGCTATAGAGTCAGCTTGGTTAGCTGTTTCAGTAGGGGACTTCCAACACCATATGGAGTCCACGTCGCACCGAATAGCTGCATTACGTCAGGCGAAAGGACACCCAACACAGTATTAGGAGGTATCGCAGGACTTTTGTCACTCCCGTGTAGTGACGAAACCCAAACCTACCGCAGCAAAATGGTACAAATGGCTCTGAGCACTGTGGGACTTAACTTCTGAGGTCATCAGTCCCCTAGAACTTCTTAAACCTAGCTAACCTAAGGACATAACACACATCCATGCCCGAGGCAGGATTCGAACCTGCGACCGTAGCAGTTGCGCGGTTCTGGACTGTATCGCCTAGAGCCGCTCGGCCACACAGGCCGGCCCTACCTCAACAGTACAAATTTGCTGTGCCCACTAGCTCCATAGATGATGAAAAGACTGAAGAAGTGGAAACGTTTCTCTGTCTCTATGAATTTACAGTGAATGAAAAGATTCTGGGAGTTGAAGTTTTCCCAGTGTGTCACGGTAAAGAAAATTACCAGCTGTTGTACACGTCCGCAACGGTCGGGAGGAACGTCCATAGGCGACAAACATAAGCAGAAAGGTATGAGAAAATGAAATTAATTATTTCCGACAACAGATGCGAAATAAGCATCCGTTTAAGTCTCCGGTCAATAATATCTTCAGACAGAAGACCGTCAGGTCACCGAAACGGCTGCCAATGTCATTGTACGACGATCACCGACCGATCACCTGAACGTTATTTGTGTGTACAGATACATGCATCAAATGAAAAGAAATGATCGGCAGTTTGATCTGAGTGGTTCGACTTCGGTATATTAGAATAAGTGACGAAAGAAAACGCAATATATCCGGTCGTTGTAACCTCTAACAACTCGTCAGTATTCCTTTTCCTACTGGCTGTTAACAGAAAGACATAAACATTCGTACATAGAAATAGTTGTTATCACAGGAATCAGAGAGGTGTGCATTTGTACATAAACTCAACTCACACATTTGCGTTAAATATCGAAAGTGCGTTAAATATCGAAAGTTTAACGAAATACAGAAGAACGTAACAGCAGATGGTTACACTTTATGGTATCCAACAGAAGAAAGCGCCACCATCATGCGAGGATAAATGGAGTGCATAATGACCGCTTATTTCTTTACCGTCGCTATACATTTTGCATTTTCGCTCCGCTCACCTAGCAAATGTCTCTTGTAATTAAAATCGTTTGGCAAGACAAATTTCCTTGCATAGAAATCAGAAAAAGTTTTACTATACATTACAGTATTGATAAGTTTCTATAAAGGCGCTTTTGGAATCACTTTGCATGCTCGGCATAAATGTCTTTCACAAATAACGGTGATATAATTTTACAGGTCCCTTGAATGTGTGAAAAGTTGTGTGTGTTGAACATAACATACTTCATGCATTCAACCAGTTACGAACTAGTACACAGGTTTTCGTTCAAATATTTCACAAAAGAATTTTACTCTTTTTTTTAACTATTACCTTTGATTTTCCAATAAAAATATTTTCGGAAGCATTCTCATTTGATTTAGTCATGTAATAAACTTTTAGTTACATGGGCGCTGATCGATAAATTACCTGTCATTATTACAATGTTTAGTTTGCTCCTGGATTGGGTGACACTTTTTTACAATATTACATTTGAGTTCATGAGTCTTGAGTGAATAGCTGTGTCTACATGGTATTACACTTTGATTTAATTCCTCCTCACTTAGGCGCAGCAGACAGGAAACCCCCCGCCAAAAAATAAAAAAATACCCGCAGCGAGGGATGAAATTCCCATCCAGTTTAATTTGTTTAACTTAAACAGTTTTTGCTGAATATTTACAATTTTATCCAAAGGAACCGTTACATAAAACAGAATTACATATGTAATTATTTTGCTTTGTGGTATCTATATTATTGTGCTGATTGTTTACAAGTCCAAGGTGTTTTTGGCTCAACCGTTCACAAATTGCAGTAAAGTTCTTGAACTTTCGACACACCTCAGCATTCTTCTACTTGTAAATTGCATTTGCTACAGCTCTGATTTCACTGGTAAGGAGCGCACATCATACGGTCGGCGAGTCCTGGCATCTGTTCTGTTGCAGCTCCTCCGCTACACCAGCTACTTGCTTGATACAAACAAGGGTTCGCACAATATCCCGAGGGCTGCACTTCAGCTTCTCAGCTCAGCATCGTTTATATGAAACAAATTAAGCGCAGCATCAGAAACAAAACATTTTTTACGCGCTATGCAGCCCTGAAAAAGAGTTAGGTTTCACATATTCGCCTGATCTCTTTTTCCTGGGCGCTGTTATGTACGTTGACTATCAAACAGATAATGTGCAAGTATTTTGTTCTCACAGAATGTGAAACAATACAACACCAGAATTACTTACATATTTAGTAACCCTCTTTTTTGATTTTACCAATGGAGTTATATATGCAAGATTTTTCTATTTTCTTAATGTTCGGTCGTGTACTTAGTTACAAGGCTAAATGGCCTGATGTTTAAAACGTCAGAGCAAAAAGTAGGTAAATAAATTGTCCACGACATGCGCGAATCAAACACGTGCACACACACACACACACACACACACACACACACACACACACACACACACGAGAAATTTTTCCTAAGAGATTAACAAGACTTCTGATTTTCAACATAGCTAACGCTTTTTTATTTCTCCGTGCTTGCTAGTACATCATACCCATACTGGCTGTGCTTGCATCAAGATTGTCGTTTCATGGTGCACATTTTAATATTCATTCACATATCACGTAACTGACAAAGTAGTAATTTCTCAAATTATTTTGGATTAACTATTGTACTGTTCAGGACATATTTACAGTTCATAGCTTTAGACGCCACTATGTAGTTAGTCCATGAAACAAAACTTACGTCAGCTGCTTCGAAGGTGTGTCCAAATCTTAAGCAGTTGTTTTCAGTCCTTAAGTGTCTTATTCCCTAATCTAATTCCTCAGCATCACCTGATGTAATTCGATTACATTCCATTAGACTCTGAAACGCCCTGCTGAATCCACAGGACTGGACAAGTAGTAGGAATTATGGAAGGGGACCCAGAATGAGCGGCTGTCAGTTACACTCCAAACATAACACTATATTTAGTCGTCCAAACATTACAGCGCAACTTCTAAGCTTGACTACCGACAGAAGAGACTATTTCTGAAACGGCTGAAGGCCCATCAATTAAATACAACTGCTATAAATATTTGTTTTATTTTTTTTAAGACAAATAGTACATTAGTTGGCCTTAGAAGGCTCTAGGCTTTAACCTGAAATAAGATTTGACTAGGCACATTAAGTTTTTGAAAAGCGGCTGAAGGCCGATAATTTTAAAACATAACTACGATAACCTTTCAACAGGCAGAATGCCCAAGCTTTATCATCAGGAAATTTAAGAGTTGCCCAATTTAGAAAAACGTACCTTAAAAACGGATGAAGGCCTTTGATATTAGAAACAATTACAAGCATACAAATTGAGCCATTAAAAACCAACAACAAAGGCAGTATAACCAATGACGCTCAGAAATTTCCAGGGGGCCTGGTCTGCCCTTGAAATCTTAACGTTCGCTTAGTCGAGACAAGAAGTCAGCCCAACTATACTTGATTCGCCGGCAACAACCAAGAGACAGAGACCCACCGACAAGACGACTTTCCTATCACTGACCAGTATAAGAGAATTCGAGAACCAAAACGTTACGGACATAGCTGCCTACAACCAAAAATACACTAAGCTGCCAAAAACTACACACCATGTTGGACAGCAACAACAGGTGAGGAAAGCACACTGCCTGAATTTACGTCAGCGACCAAGGCAGGTAATCTTAACACTAACGGCCACAAGGCAGAAAATTCTGCTGGTGCACTTTAATTTCAAACCGACAAATATAGTTAATTCCACCACACGGAAGCCAAACCTTAACCAACTCTAGCACTCGTTGTTGCTCCCACGAATACCGCCAACAGCGGACCACCAAGCGAGGGGACAAGGTGAACAGACGTGGCTTCCGTAATTAAATCACCGCTGAACTTCATGTCCTGGGTAGATGAACCACGAACCTTGTAGCACTGTTAACAGCCCCCACATGCTCCGACACTCATAGAGACCACTAACGGGCCAGGCCAACTGCACCGTCCAGAAACTTGCTTGCTGATCCACTCCAACTGACTGACTGGCTGGCTGCACGCCACCAAGCCGGAACTATTATCAACAGACCAAAGATGGTATACGGTGCAAATATCGATACACACCGCTGCTGCTACGTATAAAAAGAGGAAGAACCATGGCATAACCTCAATAACCTCGTGAAACCAAACGCAGAGTAACAGCCAAGTTTTAAGACAACGCATAAGCTATGGTAGCACGGCTCAAACACCCCCCACAACCTTAACCTAGGGAGGAGGTAATCCAAACACTGAGCTACTTTAACATAACCTGACGAAGGTGAACCCGATATTGCTTACCTGAGCTGTTCTCTTTGACGAACAGATTTACTGGGACTAATACACGCATGATGGTGTACAGCCGATAAACACGAGGAGTAAACTTACTGCGGTTCCCACCACGCACCTGCCTCCCTTGGAAATTGCGGATATAAACCTAGTCCCCCGGCCTGCCCTTAAAGGTTTCCCGATTATGATTGTAACGTCCCACTTGCTTATTATGAGCTCTGAGTATATTAAGCATGGCCCAGTTCCAGATTTCCTTGATAACATGCCGATTATCGTCGGCTGGAATAGGATCTTGAATTCAACCACTTCGAAAGAGGGGAATTAACTGGGTAGGAAAACATGAAGGATGCAGGCGTAACTAGCAAGGCTTCATGACTGGCGGTATTAAAGTCAGGGAAGACTAGTCCCATTTACTGGGGGTTTTCTGATAAATAATCAGAAAGGACTAAAGATTCCGGGTAACTCTCTCCGCAAAGGACCCCAGGGAATAACACGGGGTGGTGGTGACATGCTTGACACAGTTCTGAAAACAGAATGGCTTGAAAGGACCTGAAAGAAAGGCAGGAGCGTTATCGCCAACTAACTGCTTGGGTGGCCCAAAAACACTGAAAATACTAGTTAATATAGATGCATTCTCTAGATTTACTTGGCTCCTTCTGAGACGTAACGTTACTGCTACGAACACCATTAATCAATCAACTAGTACATATGGATGACCTCTTTTAGTATGAGGTGAAGACCGCAATCTATATTGAGCTTGTGCATGGTAGCTGACACTCTTTCAGAACTGAACCAACCTTGTTGAAGAGTATTGCTGGGTTTGACTAAATTACGCAAGCAGCATTGGGATACCATTTGTCTCACATCCTGGTCCATTGAGGGCCACTTTAAATGCTCCGTGATTTTTTGGGAGAGACTTTTAAGTCCCTAAACGGCCACCCACCATCGAATCATGAAAATAACGAAAGACCGGACATACCAAGGTTACAGGCAAACAGACCTTATACTGCTTAGCATTGCCGTCCTCCCTGCAAGGAATACCCCTCTTGACCTCATACTCGTCCGACAGCTCTCCTGCCAACACACGTTGCTTAATACTGGCCCAAACAGGGTCCTGATCCTGATCCTGATGCTGAGGAACGTCTTCGAAGAAAAGGGGACTTTCCCCCAACACCATGTAATTAAGATTGTCAGGTTCCACCTGCTCCCTTGTCTCACTAATCGTAGCTTCGGAAAACATCTGGCTGAGAACATCCGCAAGGACATTTTCAGAGCACTTCACATGCTTGACTTCAAACTGATATGCTGAAATAAGCACTGTCCACCTGGCAATATGGCCAGTTTTACGTGGCTTAGACACTCAACAGTGTAGCTGGGTATTGGCTGTTTCCTACTGGAAAACCTGATGTTCAGGGTAGAAACGGGTCTTCTCTAAGTTTTCTTCTCGAATGTCTGTATCCTCACTGTATGGCAGGCTCATGGTTATTTATTCTGGGTGTTCACAAATTTTTCAATTCAGATAAATATGTGAGTGCGGAATTAATAGTGTGTGCTGTATAACAGTTATGGTTATCAACATATTTGTACAACTTCTACCGTTGCCAATAATAATAATAAACCCCATGGAGGACCGGGAAAAGAATAAGCCTGCGGTATGTTCTGCCAGTCGTAAAAGGCGACGAAAAGAAACCACTAATAGGGCTAACCCCCTTTTAGTGTGATTAGTTGGTTCAGGACAGAACCAAGGAAGCCTCGGACAAGCGCTGTCATGGTCGGGAACGACGCTTTAACCATATGCCCGTCCACAATGGTAACGACACTGCTAGCCACACGGAAGATGTTATCCTTCTAGAGTGGTTGCAGGAAGCATATCCTGCAAAACACCTATATTTTGATTTAAATCAAAGACAGAGGATGAGATGGTCAGATTAAGTTAACCGACACCTTGTGATCTGTATCCAGTTGTGTTTGATCCTAAGTTTGTTGCTTGGTAACAACAGAACATAAGTATACACAACATTTATTACCAGATACCCAGAATTGAAATTTTTAACAGAACAATGACTAGCTGATCAGATCCATGTAATGATCAAAAATAACAAGATACCCCAGTCAGAATTAGCAAACATCAAACAAAAAATACAACAAATACTGGAACAAAATAATGTGCAATCAGAAGAAGAAGAAAATACAGTAATGGCCTCACACATCCCACAGCAAACAAAGAACAACACGCATCAATTAAACAATCAGAGGGAAACGAAATCATAAGATGGCCACCAGAACAAACACAAATAGAACATGAAGTGACACACATGTTAGATATAGAACAAAAATTTCACCTAATATATATATAGAATACAAAGACACAAATACAGACATGGGACCATTCTTGCATAGACCACCAAATAACCCACAAGTCGAAACAATAATAACTATCAACACGATCATACAGAACAAAATAAATGAAAATAAAACTATGGAAGGGTTAAAACTACTGGTTTATGTAGGGGCCCTCACTACACTAAATATACACACTAGGCAGAGATCAGAACAAATCAACACACATAAGAAACCCACAAAAGCAGCATGACATCACAGGCTACAGATCAGAATAGAAAAACTGAGGAAAGACATCGGACAGCTAACACAATTTATAAGAAATGAAATATCAGACAAAAAACGAAAAAGGTTAGGTAAAATCTCACAACAAGAAGCGATAGAGCAATTAGATGAAAAGAAGAAGAAATTACAAGCATTGCCCAAACGACTTAGAAAATACAAAAATGTGGAAATAGAAGGAAACAAAACCCAACATTCAACATAAACCAAAAGAAATTTTACCAGACGATAGATAACAGACATTAAAATTGACAATCCACCAAACATAAGACATGTAACACTTCTGGAGCAACATGTGGTCAAACCTGGTACAGCGTAACAGGCATGCATGGTGGATACAAGCAGTAACAGAAACAAGCTCATACCACAAATGCCTGAAGTGATTATTTTGCAGCATGAAGTCACCCAAGCAATTAATTCTACTCACAATTGGAAAGACCCTGCAAAAGATAAAATACCAAATTTGTGGCTAAAGGAGTTCACCTGAACACATTCACGTGTAACTAAATTATTTAACAGTTACATTGCAGACCCATACACATTCCCTGATACACTTACTCAATTCATAACTTATCTGAAACCAAAAGATCAAGCAGACACAGCAAACCCAGCAAAATATCGCCCCATAATATGCCTACCAACAATATACAAAATATAAACTTCAGTCATTACACAGAAATTAATGACACATACAACACAGAACAAAATTATAAATGAAGAACGAAAAGGCTGCTGCAAAGGAGCACGAGGATGTAAAGAGCAACTGGTAATAGATGCAGAGGTGACATATCAAGCTAAAACTAAACAAAGATCTCTACACTACGCACACATTGATTACCAAAAAGCTTTTGACTGTGTACCCCACTCATGGTTACTACAAATACTGGAAATATACAAAGTAGATCCTAAACTGATACAGTTCCTAAACATAGTAATGAAAAATTGGAAAACCACACTTAATATCCAAACAAATTCAAATAACTTCACATCACAGCCAATACAGATTAAGCGTGGAATATACCAAGGAGACTCATGTCCTTTCTGGTTCTGCCTTGCTCTGAATCCACTATCCAACATGATAAACAATACAAATTATGGATACAATATTACTGGAACATACCCTCACAAAATCACACATTTGCTATACATGGATGATCAAATGAGCGTACTACAATCTGATGAAGAGACAGAACAATTAGCCGTCCGAGGCTGGAGGACCGCAGCCTTGGCCACGGCATCTGAAGCTTCGTTCCCAGGGATACCGATATGGCCAGGAAGCCACATAAAGCTAACTGGAAACCCGTCGTTCACCAGCTACTGAAGAGAGCGTTGGATCCGGTGAATGAAAGGATGAACCGGACACGGATCACTGAGGCTCTGGATGGCGCTCAGAGAATCGGAGCAGATTACATAAGCAGAATGTCGGTGGCAGCAGACGTAAAAAGAACAGCCTGGTAGATGGCAAAGAGCTCAGCTGTGAAGACCGAACAATGGCCACGTAGCCGGTATTTGAAACCTTGTGCCCCGACAATAAAAGAACACTAGACCCCGTCATTGGTCTTAGAGCCATCTGTATAAATGAAGGTCATATTAATGAACTTCGAACGAAGTTCCACAAAAACGAAAGTGGTATACAGAACTGGGGGTAGCCTCCTTTGGGAGCGAGCTGAGGTCAAGGTGGCGTGTGGCTCTCGCCCACTCTAAACGTTGCAGGCAGTGAAAAATCAAGGTGTTGAAGGAGGCGACGAAAGCGAACTCCAGGGGGTAGCAGGGCAGAGACATACAACCCGTACTGACGGTGAAGAGAGCCGTCAAAAAAGGAACGATACGATGGGTGGTCGGGCATTGACAATAGCCGACAGGCTTACCGACAAAGCAGTAGATCGCGCCGGTAGGTGAGTGGCAATTCACCGGCTTCAGCATGAAGACTCTCGACGGGACTAGTATAAAACGCTCCGATCGCAAGACGTAAACCCCGATGTTGTATGGAGTTGCGGCGGCGTAACATGGACTGCCGTGCAGAGGAGTATACAAAGCTCCCATAATCCAGCTTCGAACGGACGATCGACCGATATAGGCGAAGTAGGACGGTTAGATCCGCTCCCCACGACATACAACTGAGAACACGGTGAACATTTAGAGAACGGGTACAATGGGCAACCAAATATGACTCATGTGGAGACCAGTTAAGTTTCCTGTCAAATGTTAGACCTAAAAATTTTGTTTTCTCCACGAATGGGAGAGCAATGGGACCGAGTCGTAAAGATGGTGGGAAAAACTCTTTGTAACACCAGAAGTTAATACAGACCATCTTCTCGGCAGAAAAATGGAAGCCATTAGCGACACTCTAGAAGTAAAGACAGGCAAGAGAACGCTGAAGACAGTGCTCCAGGAAACATGTAAGCTGCGAGCTGCAGTAGATGGTAAAATCGTCCACGAAAAGGGAGCTTGGTACATCATCTGGGAGGCAATCCACTATTGGATTGATCGCTATGGCGAAGAGAGCAACGCTCTAAACGGAGCTCTGTGGCATCCCATTCTCCTGGCGAAAGGTGTCTGACAGGAAAGAACCCACACGTACCATGAACTGTCGATCTATTAAAAAGGAACGAATAAAAAGAGGGAGGCGACCGCGAAGGCCCCATGTATGCATGGTGCGGAGAATGCCCGCCCTCCAACAGGTGTCGTAAGCCTTCTCCAAATCAAAGAACACAGCCGCGATCGGGCGCTTCCGCTAGAAGTTATTCATAATGAAAGTCGACAAGATAACCAGATGGTCGACAGCAGAGCAGCGCCTACGAAATCCACATTGTACATTGGTAAGTAGGCGTCGAGATTCGAGCAGACAAACCCTTACAGACACAGCTGGTAAGCAAGATGGGTCGATAACTGGAAGGCAAGTGCTTGTCCTTCCCCGGCTTAGGAATCAGAACAACAATAGTCTCGCACTAGCATGCGGGAACATGTCCCTTAATCCAGATGCGATTGTAAGTACGAAGACAGAAACCTTTACCCGCAGGAGAAAGGTTCTTCAGAATCTAAATATGAATAGAATCAGGCCCTGGACCGGAGGACCGTGACCGGGCAAGTGAATTTTCGAGTTCCCGCATGATGAATGGGGCATTGTAACTTTCAAGATTCGAGGAGTGGAAGTTAGGTGGCCGAGCCTCCTCTCCCTGTTTTCGGGAGAAGAAGGCAGGGGGGTAATGAGTGGAGCTCGAAACCTCTGCGAAAAAGTGGCTGAAGGCATTGGAGACATCCTCAGGGGCACGAGGACGTCATTCGTGACCGTCAAGACAGAAACTGGTGAGTGGACCTTAGTGCCAGATAGCCGGCTCAGGCTACCCCAGACAACAGAAGGCGTAAAACTGTTGAAGGTGCTTGTGAAAGCAGCCCAGCTGGCTTTCTTGCTTTCTTCAAAAATACGACGACACTGCGCACGTAATCGTTTATAATTGATACAATTCGCCACTGTAGGGTGGCGTTTAAAGGTGCATAAAGCACGTCGACGAGCACGTAAGGCTTCTCTACATGCTGCGGTCCACCAGGGGACCGGTGGAGAAGAAGTAGTGTGAGGGATGGAATATTCAGCAGCAGTGAGAATGACTTCTGTGAGGTGTGCGGCCTGACTATCGCAGCTTGTGAAGTTTTGATCTTGAAACGTTGCCCTGGAAGTGAAGAGCCCCCAGTCTGCCTTGGAGATGTTCCAACTAGTTGAGCACGGAGACAGGGTATGATGCAGGAGATGGATAACACACGGAAGTGGTCCCTCGAATATGTATCAGGAAGTGCATACCACTCAAACCGGCGTGGTAGTTGGGTAGTGCATACAGAGAGGTCTAAATGGAAATAGGTGTGAGAGGCGTCTGAAAGAAAAGTAGGGGCGCCAGTATTGAGGCAGACAAGATTGAGCTGGTTAAAAACGTCTGTTAACAGGGAGCGCCTCTGACAGGACGCTGGAGAGCCCCAAAGAGGGTGGTGAGCATTGAAGTCTCGAGTTAACAAAAATGGTGCAGGTAGCTGAGCAATAATTTGCATCATGTCTGCCTTAGTAACGACAGACGACGATGGAGTGTAAACGGCACAACAGAAAATGTAAAAGTGGGGAGAGTAATGCCTGCCACAAGGGGTAGGTCAAAACACAGAGGTTTAGTGTGCCAACGCAATGTGGTCGCATGGGCGTAGCTTCGTTTCCTGGAGGTCTACGACGGACGGAGCAAGTGGAGCAGCAGGTGTAAGTCCTCTCAGTTGGAGCGAAAGCTGCGAATATTCCAGTGCGTAAGTGCCATCGTGAGAAGAAGAAGAAGAAGATGGAAGAAGGGGTCATCTCGAAGGCCGCTGAGGGCCCGGCTTCGAGCGAACACTGCCGCCGCTAGCAGTGGGCGGACAGTCATCGTCCATTTGTTCTATAGGTTCATCAGCCATTTTGTTAAGATGGCCGGGAGGGGGAGCTTCCTCCGCTGGTAAACGGCCAGATGTTCGCCTACCAGCGGTGCGGCCAGGCGAAACAGATGACAGCCTGGGGCGGCAACCGCTTGGGGACGCAAGAGGAGAAATGCACCGTGGCAGGGAAGGAGAACTGTGCTTCCTATGAGCCTTCTTGGAAGGTCGTTTTGTGGAAGGATTGGTCGATGGCTGAGGGCTTGAGGTATGTAGAAGGTCTGCACGAGACGGTTATTTCTTGAAGGCCTGTGCTTCTGACTTCTGTGTCTTCGTCCTGGCAGAAGCTGATAAAGGTGCTTGTGTCGCAGGGGCGACGGGAGGAAGAGGAGACGTCGACTGGGCGATCTTAGCACTGGCCGAACGGACGACCGTAGTGCTGAAGGTAAGATCGCATGTCTGCGTCGCCACCTCCCTGTTAGTCCGAGGAGAGGCGAGGACGGTACTGTATTTCCCCGCTGCGAGCAGCGTTGGCTTCCTACTAGCAAATAGTTTGCGAGCAGCCGAGGTGGACACTTTCTCTTTGACCCGAGTTTCTTGGATACAGCGTTCTTCCTTGTAGATGGGACAGTCGCCGGAGGACGCTGCATTGTCACCGTGACAGTTCACACAACGAGGAGACAGAGGTGGACAGTCACCCTCATGGGCATCCCTGCCACAAGTGACACATTTAGCCGCATTGGAACAAGTGTGATTAAAACGCGGACAGTGGTAGCAGCGCGTACGCGTCGGGACATAGGGGCGAACAGAAATAACCTCGTAGCCCACTTTGATGCGCGATGGCAGCTGAACAACAGAAATAACCTCGTAGCCCACTTTGATGCGCGATGGCAGCTGAACACTATCAAAGGTCAAGGAAAGTGTCCGAGTCGGTACAAGGTCATTGTTGACCTTTTTCATGAACCTATCGACAGCCGTCACGCCATTCCCAGCGAGGAAAGACTGAATCTCCTCGTCAGTCAATCCATAGAGTGATCTAGTGTATTCCACACCATGAGACGAATTCAAAGTGCGGTGAGCCTCCACCCAGACAGGGAACGCCTACAGGAGTATGGCCCGAAGCAGTTTTTGTGCCTGAAAGGCGCTCTCAGTTTCCAGTAACAAGGTACCGTTACGCAACCTGGTAGAAGACTTGACCGATCCGGCTATGGCATCTACGCCCTTAGGGTTAACGAAAGGGTTGACAGAGGAAAAATCCTTTCCGTCCTCAGATCGAAAAACTACGAGGAACTGTGGGGCAGAAGTCGAGAGAGAAGAGAAATCCTTTGCGGAGGAATCCTCCATGATTGCCAGCGTCTCAGATGGCGCGCTCCTTCCTTGTGGGGACCCTCTCAGAGGGCACTCCCGCATTAGGTGATTGTTCACACCTCAGGTCACACCTCCCGAGAAACGGACGGAGGGACCAATCGGCATGGTCGAAAGGTGTCAGCTCAGGCAATCACCCCTCCATGGACCGGCCATTACCTGGGGGTATGTGCATGCCTTACTTTTCTACCCAGGGCGGGGAATTACGCGTTACCCCGTCACTCGCTACGCGTGTGAACGCGTGGGTCGGCCTTCAGACACGCACAGGTAGGAAAGAAGAAGAGGAAAAAGAAAGGAGAGAGGGAAAGAAAGGACAGACTGTCTCAAACGCCGAAGCGGTGACCAGAGAAGGAGAAGGAGGCAAGGAGGAGGCGGCAAGGGGAAGTAAGTACGTCAGTGAGATGGAGAAGAACAAAGAAAGGAACCAACCAAATGAAGTAAGAATCCAGAAGAAGTGAACAAAGCAAAATGGCCGCAAATATAGGACGTGGAACCGTCCGTCTCTTGACGTAGGCGCTAACTACTCCTTGAGGGAGAGGGAATCCTTTAGTTGCCTCTTACAACAGGCAGGAATACCTCGGGCCTGTTCTAACCCCCGGACCTGCAGAGGCGGTAATCACTTCTATATCACATAACATCAACAGATACGAAGAAAGTAAATTGGAAAAAGAAAACACTACATGGCAAGCACCCGTATCATCCAACCAGCCACACATCGATCAAGATGCATCCAGCACATGGCTATGAAAAGGTAATATATACAGTGAGATGGAAGGATTTATGGTTGCAGTACAGGATTAAACGATAAACTCCAGATATTACAGCAAGCATATTATTAAAAATCCCAATACCTCAACAGATAAATGCAGACTTTGCAAACAACAAATAGAAACAGTAGATCACATCACACGCAGATGTACAATACTAGAAAAAGTAATAATAAACAACTTGCCATACAACATAAACTAGTAAAACAAGACATTCCCACATAGCAGTATGCACCACAAAATGTCCTGGAGAATGATGAATATAAATTATACTGGAACAGACCCATTACAACAGATAAAACAACATAACAAACCTGACATACTCACCAATAAAAAGAAGAAATTAACAAAACTAATCGAAATATCCATACCCAATACAACAAATATACAGAAGAAAACAGGAGAAAAAATTGAAAAATACATCCAACTATCTGACCAAGTCAAGGACATGTGGCATCAGGATAAAGTTGACATACCAATTGTAGTATCAACTACAGGAGTCATACCACACAATATCCACCAGTACATCAACGCAATACATCTAGATCCAAACATATATACAACTACAGAAATCTGTTACATTGTATTTAGGAACTTTCAGGTAATTGAACAAGTATCAATAATTACATATACCATAGAGTTAAAAGGAAGTCACACTTGACCATGTCCGCATCACTTTCCATTTTTAAGCAGACATAACGTCTGAGAAATAATAGATAATATAATAATACGCACATCATTATTATCATCATCATTATTATCAACTTGTCTGAAAAACAAATTTTTCATTGTTTCAGCTTTCAGTTAAATATTTGTAATTTTGACTGGTAAGAATTGAGTCTCTAGCAAAAGATGTTACTATATCCTGCTACTGAATAATAATACTGCAGCAATAAAATATAAACGAGAGAAAAAATAAATCTTTAGTGGCAAAGGAAATGCGCAATTTACAACAACAAAACACCATGCAGGCACAAGCGACTGAAAATAAAACTATGTCAAAGGCCGTATGGCGAGGACTATGTAATACTTCGTAAACAATAAACTGCTTGCTATGAGCATGACGTCGCCACTGTTCACATTAGGTTCGCTTGACCAGTCGCCAGCGGGCTGATGCCCATGCGCAGTTGACCCGCGTATGAGCAGTACCTTCTCCGTTTCCCGCTACTTTAAGTGGGTGTGTCAGCTGTATATGCATTAGCAGCAAGCACCCAGATGCTACCGAATTTTTTTTTCCTTGCGCGCCCTAGCTGCCAGATTTGCTCATGCGCAGAGTCGTCTCAGTAGTTGTGTGGAGGGGTTTGGTCTTCTCCACGTGACCCGTGTTTACGTTAAGTGATTTCGCTGCTTCTCTTCGTCTACAGCTCCCACGTCAAATGGAAACTTTTGTGCATCTAACTTGATAGAAATAATTACGGAGTGCAAAAATATATTTTTAGTTTCAGTTTTCTGATTTTAGTTTCGTGGTGTGCGTACTGTACGACCTTCGGTACACACATTATCAGATTGGTTGACTTGTCGCTCTAACGAAGTAGGCGAGTGTCAGCAGTATGTCTTGTGGTCTTAACGCGGCGTGTTTGTCTACTGCCATTACGTCAGATGACAGAAACGTCACTTGCAAGCCTAGGGTAGCAGATTGACGGTGACCAGCTTTAAACAGAACCTGATTAATTTTCACACACATTTACTAAAATAATAAAAATCACAGTCATTACATAACTTGATTCTGGATGCTGTTTACAATTGACAATCTGAAGTTCCTTTGGTCTTGGTACATGAATCTTATTCTCACATATCTCTGATACTTGAAGAGTGTATACATTTCTCTTCATGGCTATGTACAGGAATATGATAATCTTATTAGGCGCCGACTGAATTTGTCTGTACCTGTCTATAGTGAAGTTTCAGACTGATGCAGACTGACTAATCGAAGGTCGGTACACTCGTTATAATACCTCCCCGTTCAGGTATCACTGCGCGAGTATGATCAGCAAGGAGAAAAGGTTCTCCGTTAGCAGCAATCTCGTACGTTGTGCGTTACATATTAATACGTGGATCAGCGGAACCAGAATTTTGTCCGTCTCTAAGACAGCGCCATCTCATATTGCGGAGATGGACGAGCGCGGTGACTGAGCTGTTGTGCTTAGCGTTGCGCGCACTAGTGGGAAAGTTGTGTACGCTCTGATTACGCGGAACTTAATAGCCTTGCAGAACAATGAAGTTATTTTTGCAAGTTTGCTAAAGAAATTTGGCTTTATTAATCTTTTACCTGAGGCAATCATTTTGTTTGAAGCCAAGTGTTTCATTCTGCAGTATTGGTTAGTTCCAACAGTTCGCTGAATTTCAAGTCCACGTTATCTTCTGCCATGCATGGCATTATGCTATAATGAAGAAACAAAAATTAGATTGGAGAGTACTGGTACTCCAAGAAAATTTACATCCCAAAAATGACACTCAAAAACTTAATATCAGATGGGACCTACTTCATTGACAATCTGGAAAAAATCAATGTGCACTTCAAGCCGAATTATGCTGTTTAGTGTGGTTTACGAAATTCCGGTGATATTGAGAGTATCCTTTGATGCCCTGTTTCTTTTATATTGTAAATATGTATAAAGCACTAAGAGAGCTTACAATACATGTGAGCTTCCTACACCACTGCAGCTCCTCACGCGCAGTAATGCCTCTTTTCTGGCGCTCTCCGGCAACTGAAAAATAGGTTCGATTTACAACAGTCTCCAGATAGTATTGCGAACAGTGGTTCGAAAAGCGTTACTTTCAAAGTTAATTTCTTTTTACGCAAGATGAATTATGTTACGTGTGAGCAAGTGGGATGGATTTCTAAATCACAGAGCTTTTAAAATTGAGCAGTTTGAGGGCCTGCCACTTACAAGAATTCCGAGCCCAGACATTTATCTCACATTTTTAAATTTACTGGCGCGTTTGTGTGATGTATCTAAGTTTAACACACCCCAAGGAAGATCAATATTACGTGTGAAAGCTCAGCTTTGCTTGTAGATATCCTATGTACATTAATACAAGGTGTTTCAAAAATGACCGGTATATTTGAAACGGCAATACAAACTAAACGAGCAGCGATAGAAATACACCGTTTGCCTGAAAATGTACTGTTGTCCCAAGCATATTGCAACAGACATACTTTCGAAATTACAGTAGTTAAAATGGTCAACGGATGGCGCTGCGGTCTGGGAAACTATAGTACGATATTTTCCACATATCCACCATGCGTAGGCAATAATATGGCGTAGTGTCTGAATGAAATTACCGAAAACCTTTGACAACGTGTCTGGCGGAATGGCTCCACATACAGATGAGATGTACTGCTTCAGCTGTTCAATTGTTTCTGGATTCTGGCTGTACACCTGGTGTTTCAAGTGTCCCCACAGAAAGAAGTAACAGGGGTTCATGTCTGGCGAATAGGGAGGCCAATCCACGCCGCCTCCTGTATGTTTCGGATAGCCCAAAGCAAACACACGATCATCGAAATATTCATTCAGGAAATTAAGACGTCAGCCATGCGATGTCGCCAGCCACCATCTTGCATAAACCACGAGGTGTTCGCAGTGTCATCTAAGGCAGTTTGTACTGCCACAAATTCACGAAGAATGTCCAGATAGCGTGATGCAGTAATCGTTTCGGATCTGAAAAATGGGCCAATGATTCCTTTGGAAGAAATGGCGGCCCAGTCCAGTACTCTGAGGATGCAGGGACGATGGGACTGCAACATGGGGCTTTTTGGTTCCCCATATGCGCCAGTTCTGTTTATTGACGAAGCCGTCCAGGTAAAAGTAAGCTTCGTCAGTAAACCAAATGCTGCCCACATGCATATCGCCGTCATCAATCCTGTGCACTATATCGTTAACGAATGTCTCTCCTGCAGCAATGATAGAGGCGCTGAGGGGTTGCCGCATTTGAATTTTGTATGGATAGAGGTGTAAACTGGCGCATGAGACGATACATAGATGTTGGCGTCATTTGGAACGCAGCTGCAACACGGCGAACGGAAACCCGAGGCCGCTGTTGGATCACCTGCTGCACTAGCTGTGCGTTGCCCTCTGTGGTTGCCGTACGTCGTCGCCCTACCTTTCCAGCATGTTCATCTGTCACGTTCCCAGTCTGTTGAAATTTTTCAAACAGATCCTTTATTGTATGGCTTTTCGGTCCTTTGGTTACATTAAACCTCCGTTGAATACTTCGTCTTGTTGCAATAACACTGTGTTCTAGGCGGTGGAATCCCAACACCAGAAAAATCCTCTGTTCTAAGGAATAAACCATGTTGTCCACCGCACACTTGCACGTTGTGAACAGCACACGCTTACAGCAGGAAGACGACGTACAGAATGGCGCACCCACCGACTGCGTTGTCTTCTATACCTTTCACATCACTTGCAGCGCCATCTGTTGTTGAAAATTGCAACTACAGTAATTTCGAAAATTTACTGTTGTCCCAAGCATATTGCAACAAACGGTGTATTTCTATCGCTGCTCGTTTAGTTTGTATTGCCCTTTCAAATATTCCGGTCATTTTTGAAACACAGAGAAAAAGTTAACGGTTTATACAGGGTGTGTTTGCGCTACGTAACCACTGATCTTGCTATTGGCTGACTATAACACGTGTCTTACACTCTGAATATCTGCTGTCATCGGCTGACGAGATCACGTGGCATGAGATACTGTATGATTGCCTCACGAAAATACATCTCAACCTCTGTTTCAACGCTCCGGAAACCAACGCGCTGTGCTTTCGTCTAGACGAACCAAGATATATGCAACGTACTCCATTCACCTACCACATCTTGACAATAAAAGTCTTCAGTTTCATAAATACGGTGATTCTAAGTTTGCCTCGCAAACTTATGTCGCTCTGATTCCCCATGTATACATCTGCTTTACATTTGTGATATTTATGAAGGTAGTGACCGCAAGACGTGTAATTTCACATGTCAAACACTGATGATATGCGTCTGTTTCCTTGTAAGAAGCGTCCTCCGTTACTATTTAACATTTTATATGAGTGATGCAAGCATAGTACAATTTCTGAACCGTGATCGGATGTGAACAGTGGACGCCATACACCTCTAAAGATTTATATTGCGGATGTATCACGAAGAATAGATATTTTAAGGATGTAGTTTTTTTTAATTTTAAAGTTTGTTACCTCAGTTTGTCGTAGAGAAACCTGCAAGAAGAAAGTATGTCATGTGCTTGAAATATATTTTATACATTCGAATATTAACAGAGTTGCATTCCACACGACTCTTAGGTCGGAATGTGCACCGCTCTAACATTATAGAGTGTTAAGTGCAGAGCTGTGTAGCCTTAGGATCGCATGTGCTTATGATATCTCTTACCAATACGTTCTTAGTACTGACCCCAGACACTAGAACGATACGTTACAATTGATAGCGCAGTTGATATACATAAAATGATTCAAACTCCGTACGCCTGGAGTTTAATCATGCGTAAAGACCACACGTTTCTTGTTCTTCTTGACTGACTGCTATTGCAACACAACACTTTCGTCTCTACTACTACACACCTGGACATGCGCGCATGTGGAGAAATCTTGTGCACTTGGATGGGTACAGCAAACAAGATTGGTGCGGAACAGTGCTCAGGGACTCGGCTCGCTCTATTACCTCACGAGATGTGAAATGTAGCGGTCTACTTCTGGTCAGCTGCATATTAACTCAGTGACAGTGCTGCAGACAATGTGAGATCTTTCAGTCTCTATCTTTATCCTAAGAATGCGAGAATTCTGTGACCATTGCGTAGGGAATGATCTTAAATTACGCACTACGATCGAAGTGCTACAAATGTGTAGATCGCTGTCTGGTATACTTTGGTGTATATGTTCGAGAACTGACAGTGAATAGATTTACTGCATAGTTATCTATCTACATTCGTAATCAAGGATTGGTTCTCTTAAAGTAGTGTTAATCATGATACAGAAACGGGGAAGCATGCTGCCGCGTCATTGGTCGGTGTTAATATCACGAGAAAATTGCAGCATCTTGTCAATGCCTCTGGTGCTCATACTGAAAAAACTATAGGCGGCGGTTAGTAAGAAAATGAATGCACCTTTCCACTTGTTTGACCTTGCCGACGAAGTCCTATTCCTAATCCGTTTCCTAAGGAAACATTTCCATACGTCTATCCTGCATTCACAGCACCAGAAGTGCACCTGGTGGCAATTTCTGGAACTAATTTTTTCCAGCGTAAAACGGTTGCCTATTATCTCATGAGAATATCTGCCGAGATTCGCTGCCTTACTATACGGCCCACACAGGACCTCTACATCTACATGGATACTCTGCAAATCACATTTAAGTACCTTGCAGAGTGGAATAATACACAATTGTGAAGGTGGTACGATGAACAATCTGATATAGCGTGAGAAAATAACGAACACCTATATCTTTCCGTACGAGCTCTGATTTCCTTTATTTTATCGTATTGTCCATTTCCCCCTATGTAGGTCTGTGTCAACAAAATGTTTTCGCATCCGGAGGAGAAAGTTGGTGAATGGATTTTCGTGAGAATATTCTGTCGCAACGAGAAACGCCTTCTTTTAATGAAGTCTAGCCCAAATCCTGTATCATTTCTGTGAGACTCTCTCCCATATTTCACGATAATATGAAATGTGCTGCCTTTCAACTTTTTCGATGTACTCCGTTAGTCCTATCTGGTAAGGAAGGATCCACATCGCGCAGCAATATTCTAAAAGAGAACGGACAAGTGTAGTGTAGGCAGTTTCCTTAGTAAGTCTTACTTTTCACTAGAGAAGCACGCGATTTCACTAGGTATATTTATCGTTTATTTTTGGAGGATTTGGGGTTACAGTATTCGATCTCGCTACAACAACCCAGTGTTCACTAATCCGTGGATTTGTTTTGATGCTCATTATTAACTCAGGATTATTTGTTGGTAAAAGGTCAAGTATCTTCTCACAACCGTTTACTATTCCCGTGGGCTCATGATCTAAATGCTCGAAATAATTATCAGAGAATGCATTTACCACAATTTCGGATGATGTTTTACATGTACCTCCGGAATTAATCATGTATTGTTGCCGACATATCGAGGGTAAATTAAAGGTCACCACCAACTATAATGGTATGAGTCAGGTACATGTTTGACTTCAAATTCAGGTTTTCTTTGAACCTTTCAGCAACTGTATCACCTGAATTGGGAGGTCGGCAAAAGGATCCAATTATTTTATTCCAGTTACCATCAGTGACCTCTGCCCATACTAACTCACAGGAAGTATCTACTTCACTTTCGCTGCAAATTGACCTACGTCTGACAGCAACGAACCCGCCACCGCTAACCGTGTTTAGCCTATCCTTTCGGAACACCGTTAGGTTCTTCGCAAAAATTTCGGCCGCGCTCGTATCTGTCTTCAGCCAGCTTCCAGTCCCTATAACGATTTGAGCATCAGTGCTTTCCATTAGCGCTTGGAGCTCCAGTACTTTCCCAACACAGCTACGACAATTTACAACTGTTATACCGATGGTTCCTGTATGTACTGTACGTTCTTCCTGTCTTCGGCCTGCACCCTTTGTGACTGAAGCCCGTTTTGTGTTTTCCCGAGACCTAAAAACCCGCCCAGCCCCTGCTACCGGTGTAGCCGCCTTGTGCGTATAGTGGACACCTGAGCTATCCAGTGGATCCCGAAACCCAATCACCCTTTGGCGCAAGTCGACGAATCTGCAGCCTACACGGTCGCAGAACCGTCTGAGCCTGTGATTCACACCCTCCACTCGGCTCTGTTCGAGAGGTCCGCAATCGGTCCTGTCAACTATGCTGCAAATGGTCAGATCTGCTTTCACCTTGCAAGCAAGACTGGCAGCCTTTACCACTTCTGTTAGCCGCTTGAAACCAGATAGAATCTCTTCTGATCCAAAGGGACACACATCATTGGTACCGACGTGAGCCACCACCTGCAGTTGGCTGCACCCTATGCTCTTCATGGCATCCAGGAGGACCTGTTCCACATCTGGAATGACTCCACCCGGTATGTGCACTGAGTGCACATTGATCTTCTTTCCCTTCTTGGCAGCCATGTCCCTAAGGGATCCCATAAGGAGCCTAGCGTTGGCGCTCCCAACTATCAATAATCCCAATAATCCCACCCTCTGTGATTGTCGCCTCTCCTGTTTCAACCTACAAATGCAGGCAGCGTCTGGCTGCGACAGCGTCAGCCACAGACAGCGCCTGGAACCTGTTTGTCAGACAAACCGGGGATGCCTTACGGTCGGCCGCCTGGGAACTCTTTCGCCACCTGCTACACCGTGGGGCGACGTCCCACTCGATCACAGGTGACGGGCCAGCATCAGTGCGAGTTGTAACTGGGCTGTCCAGCGGTGAGGACCGATAGGAGGATTCGGACGCACTGGATGTCAATTGAATCCCCACGGCAAGTCCACAACAGTGGTGCCCGTCCACTGCACCCTCAAGCTGTGTAACCGAAGCCGTCACAGCCTGAAGTTGAGAGCGAAGCGACGCCAACTCGGCTCGCATCCGCACACAACAATCGCATTTGCTGTCCATACTGAAGACCGTTGTCCCGCATAGTTTAGTTTTCCACGTACTATCAGCACGTGCAGCGCAACTCTACTGTAGACCCTGACGAAAACGCAGGAACTGTGTAATAGATTAGCAGACAGAGATTCAAAAAGCTAACTACCGAAGCACTCAGAGGAAACTAAATAATTTGCCCACGATTAGGAACTTTCAATACGTCACAAAATCGATTTACTTTCCGACTCAAACGAAAACGCGACAACTGTGACTATTATTTTAACACGCAGAAACACAAGAAACTAAACGATTGAAGCACAGATATTACAAAATTCGCTCCTGGTTAGGAACCCGTAAAAGTCACAATACCGGTTATTTTCCTGTTATTGCTTGTGTCGCTGTCGGCTACTGCCGCCTTACTGAGTACCTGTACTTTAGTCTTCCATAGCCAAACGAAGTTCTGGAGGTAAATTATACACTAACTGCACAAAAACGACTACGTTTATTGTTACATGTTGTACCTGAACTGCTTCCACACATTCGTCACACAGTGCTAAGAAGTTCGTATTTTTCATTTGTCAAACATACTGAGATAACGGACACACAGCAAAACTAACGTAGCAATTTTATGATTGAAAGTGAAAAGTCAGCACCTTATTTTTAATCCCTTGTTCCCGTTAAGAAATATGTATATACCAAAGAATCAGCTACACTGTCCGCCCCTGGTAGCTGAGTGGTCAGCGCGTCGGGATGTCATACCTAACGGCCCGGGTTCGATTACCGGCTGGGTCGGAGATTTTCTCGGCTCAGGGCCCTTGTGTTGTGTTATCATTTCATCCCCATCGACACCAATTCGCGCGTAGTGGCGTCAACACTAAAGACTTGCACTAGGCGAACGGTCTCCCCCACGGGAGGCCCTAGCCACACGTCATTTCCATTTCCATCAGCTACACTAGTTGATTACGAATCTAGTTTTTCCTCGTATCTTGATGAAACAGAACTTGGAACTGCAGTACTCCAGCTACCTCACAATGTTTGACTCTGCAGCTTTTCTGCAGTTTGTAAAACCAAGTAAAACCTAACTGGATCGTAGGTTCGTTTTGCCTTCTAATTTATATGTACCTCCTCCGGTAAATCTACAATTCTTCCTGTAAGCTCATTCTCATGGCCCTTTAATCTGTAAGCGGAATTGTTATCCTTCACTAAAGCGACAAATTCGTTACACAGTGTGTGTACGGACCCTAGCATAGTGAACAAACTGTTGCAGCGCGTGCGGAACTTTGGCTCGAAGCATGAGCAGAAGCCACTTCATATCATTTAACATCGTAAATGTGGCTGAGTGCTGTTATATAGTTAGCACCACACAGAAGGCTTTCGCGAATTTCCAAAGCTGCTGTTGCATAGTTTTTTGTCTCCGACCAGGGTTCCAATACAACATGTCCGGCGAAATTTTCGTATCGTTCCCTCTCTTGCGCGTCTTCTCGTAATATTTACTTCCGTGAGCTTAAAGGCCGGGAATTCGGCTATAAATAAAACGTTATTCAAACTAGACCAATCTGTGTTTATGTAATGTGCCGTAAGTGTCAAATAATGCACGTTTTATACGAATCAGTCCGCATATCAACTGTCGTAGTCAATTTTTTATTAATAACTTACGTAATAACAAAATGTCTTATCCGGTTTTGGACTGCAAGAAGCCTCTGTTCTGATATGTCTACTTACAGCAGATATAATTGATATGACGTCTAAAACGCTGACTTCTCGATTATGTGCACCCATATAAATTTATTCTTGGCCTATTTGGTTTAAACCTTCATCAGACACCCCTCTCACTTCTAAAAGGTGTCATGTCCTTAGCACACATTGCAACAAACTTCGCTGCTACGTTTTACTACTACCTACATTCCTGAAGGTGTCAGTGTGGGATTTTTTACAAATCCATTTCTTTAAATCAGTTGTTCTCGATTAGAAAAACAGTAACTTTGTTGTATACTAAAACAGTCTACAGGATATGTAACTGGTCAAATATTTGTTCCTTACTTCGCTTTTTAGTCTCTCCCATTTCTTCTACGTTTACTCATTGGTTTCAGTTTTACTTGTTAGTGCACTTCCTCACTCTGCGTGATTACAAACACACCACGAATGAGAAGCCTGTGCTAAATGTAGTCGCGCAGGGATAAAGACACGTTTAACGCTTTTGGAGTCAAACATTACATGTGACTCGGTCATGGTCTCTACGCTAGGCCACTTACCCTAACTGGACAGCCTACCCACATTAGTTGTGTTCAGCACACCTCACATTTTGTGCTAGATAACTGTCATGCAGGACTAGCCTGTCCCATCATTAACTGCTGTACTGGACACACACACACACACACACACACACACACACACACACACACACACACACACACACACACACACCCCATTTTAAGGCAGTCTACACGACGCACACTCCGACCGACTACACTGAATAACTTCAGCGCCGCCCGGCTCCTAGCGTTGGTTGTGACGTTCAGTTCTGTGATATACCGCTTAGTATTCCACAGGAAAAGAATTCGTATTTGGCTTGGTTGTTTCCGAATTATCAAGACCAGAAAAAGCCATGATAAAGCCGTGGGTATTGGAATGGATCATGCAATGGATCAAGTGCACCTACTCTGTGTTACTTACGGAGCTCGGACCCGAAAATTTTTGGAATTATTTAAGAGTGGATGAAAAATGCTCTTCGGAGCGCGTGAACGTCGTCAAACGATAGCTACATCACGATTTCTGGCCACTGGCGGAATTTACGAGGAACTCAGATTCAGCGCAATTAATCCCGACTATTATCTAAAATGATTCTTGAAACCTGCAAAGTAACTCGTAATGACATGAGGAAATATTCGTGATAAAGCAAAAGCGAAACGAAAATGAAATTATATTCATGTAAACTTTATGAATTTATGTTCGTATGTAATATTTATTCATAATGCCCCTCGTAAGTTCGAGAAATTCATTACAAATTAGAAGAAGACTGAAAATGGCAACGGCGCATATTATGTAACAAATTCAGCAACATATTCATAAGACATGAAGCACTTAACAGTTGTTAGAACTTATGAAAAGCCCTTCACATTCCTCTTGATAGCAGAAGGGGCTGACGATAGGTTGCATTTTTGTAACACTTCTAATGATGAACCAGGCGTATTTCATGAATAAAAGTCCATCGACTGTCTGTATTTCGGTTTTTAGTTTTTATTTTCGATACGTATCGGGAAAAAATGAAAATCCAGTCTGTCTATTTAAGGGTATCAGGCTTCATTTCCGAAGGGTATCGGTAATAAAACCGACAGACAGACGACTAACTGAACTTAAGAACTTTCAGCATTGCAGTGCGTCAGCAATCGTAATTATCTAAATAAATTATGAATAATCCGCCTCGACTGCGAAAATTCCCGGTGTTTACCCAGGTTTCAACGTGGATAACCACGCCTTCTTCAGAACAAAATACGGCCTGCTCAGCCACTTAGCATTTTGGCGATGTAGCGACAGTGATGGTTTCTGTTAGCAGAAATTGTGTGGTTTTATCCGTTAACAACATTTGAGATTTTCTTTCCACCGTCCCCCGCTCACCGCCCCCACACCATTATCCGTTAACGTGTCAAGTTTTGCAGACCGTTTGCTCTGTGAGTTACAACTTAATAGTTCCCGCATGTAGTATGGTTTGGAACCGATTGCACTTAACTATGTCCTCATGCATAGCCATTTCTGTATGTTAGTTGTAATTTTTACCTAATTTTGTTGCCTCTATATTAGTTAGTGGCTGACGCACGACCTGTGCGCAACGTTGGTCGAGAATTAATATGTCGTAATTTCCGCATCAACGCATGTATCACTATTTGGGCGACAACTTTTTGTAGTTACTTAGGCACCGATTCATGTTAACTGTTGTATCCCGTTTCTATGCATAAGAAGAGCCTTTCTTAGCCGCGCGCATGCGCAGAGATTGTCGACAGTCGCTCAGGGGAACAGCCGGCGAGGCATTAGTGCAGTGGAGAGCCTGTGACCCAACGCACGTTGGCTGGGGCGAGGCAGCACACAGTTAAGTAGTGTTATTGACTTGGTACGGATGTACCGTGTAATGTTAATAAATTTTATGGGGACCTGCCGTTGTGGGTGTTCATTTTAGAAATTGACTATGCCCATTTAGGCAAGCTGTTTTTTATTTTGTTTTGAAGAAGGCGTGGTTATCCACGTTGAAACCTGGGTAAACACCGGGAATTTTCGCAATCGAGGCGGATTATTCATAATTTATTTTGACTAATTGAACCTCGCAAGTGGTGACTGAAAAGGAACTGTTGTCAGGCGGTTTGCACGGCAGACTACACAATTTGTAGGGCGAATGAGGAGGGGGCTGCGACTGTTTGCTGGTCTTACTTAACCAACCGACCGCAACGAAAAATCGGTCGGTCTTTCGATCAACAAGCAACACTCGTACAATTACTAGGTCTGTCGGGCAACAAGCTGCGCACGCACAATTTATCGGTCGGTCGATAAACCGGAGCATATGTAGGGTCCTTTACTGACAATGAGACTGACAATAATTGAATGAGAGAAAGAGCTCGAGTAACTAGCTTTCGCAGCAGTAGATTCCGATATCTCATAACAGGCTTCTGACAACAGCGTTGAAGCATTTGAATACTGTACCTTGCCAGCTATGTAGTATACCGATGCAAACATTACGACAGCTCACTGGCCACATCACTGGAAAGTTACTGGCAATGCTTGAGACAAGCTCGGCTAAGTAGATCAGCACGATTTCTCGCAGTTGGCTTGTAGCCTCAGAGAGGTTCCTCGAAACTACTACGAAATTAACGAGCAAGATTACGCAATGGTTAGCACATTGGACTCACAGTCGGGAGACTGATAGTTCGAACCTGCTTGCGGCCATTCAGGTACAGGTGTCCTAAATTGTCGGGAGCAAATGCTGGGATGGTTCCTTTGAAAGGACACTGCCGACTTCCTACTCCACGCTTCCATATTCCGAGCCTGTGTTCCGCCTCGTTGTCGACACGATGTTAAACTTGAACCTTCTACTCCTCCAGCTACGAAATAGAGTTAATATTTTCCCAGATCTGAGGGAATTAGATTAGGAAATGAGACGCTATTTGGGGAGCAAAATAACTGACGATGCTCGAAGTAAAGAGGATATGAAATGTAGACTGGCAATGGCAAGGAATGCGTTTCTGAAGAAGAGGAATTTGTTAACATCAAGTGTAGATTTGTCAGGAAGTCGTTTCTGGAAGTATTTGTATGGAGTGTAGCCATGTATGGAAGTGAAACAGGAAGAGAATAGAAGCTTTCGAAATGTGGTGCTACAGAAGAATGCTGAAGATTAGATGGGTAGATCACGTAATTAATGAGGAGGTATTGAATAGAATTGGGGAGAAGAGGAGTTTGTGGCAGAACTTGACAAGAAGAAGGGACCGGTTGGTAGGACATATTTTGAGTCATCAAAGGATCCCAAATTCAGCATTGGAGGGCAGCGTGGAGGGTAAAAATCATAGAGGGTGACCAAGAGATGAATACACTAAGCATATTCAAAAGAATGTAGGTTGCAGTAAGTACTGGGTGATGAAGAAGTTTGCACAGGATAGAGTAGCATGGAGAGCTGCATCAAACCAGTCTCAGGACTGAAGACCACAACAACAACAATATGGGTACCACAATTTGCCCACGGAACGTGGAGTCACTAAAAACCTGTGCGCTATAGTTTGTGAACGATTCTCCGCTATTCATCAGGAAGTAATTAAAATTTGTGCCAGAACCAAAACATTTATCCGGCTGTGTTGGCTATCATCGGAGACCAGGTAAAGGAAACAGAGGCAGCTCAGCGTCGGAAAGAGGGAAGTCGCATTTGGCATTGGTTTAAGTATAAACAAACTTTATTTGCGTAAATTAAGGCGTATATAACACCCCTCCACACGCACCAATTTATCGGCTGCCAGATGATCAATTCCGTTGCACCATACACACGTCCCGACAGACTGAACTCAGCGATTATAGTGCGGACCTGCTGTCGTAATTTGTATATTTTATTAGTTCGTTGTGTTTGCCCTACGGCATCCCGCTTATTTTTTCACAGAAGCAAAAACGGGGTTTGCTTTGCCTGTTTCACAGGCAACAAGGAAAAATAGCCGAGAGATAGCTGTGGGCAAAGAAGTGGCAATCGCAGAACGGGTGAATCGTGCATTTCGGAACTGCTCAACATCATAAAACCATTCTTAAGGGAAAATACTGCAGTCCTGACAGACGTTGTTAAGTCCGAGGAGAGAGAGTTAGCTACGTATATTACAATTTCTCGCGAATGGCAGCAGGTGTAAGATTCAGTGCTCTTCTGCCGCCACAATTATAAACTAAATCACGTTGCACATTTCAGGAACAATTTTATAGTTGACTGAGAAAATGCATTGTGGTAAAGCAAAATAAATACAACAAAAGACGTTCGTGAAAACAATTTATTTATGGACGTAGCACAACAAGATGACCTGTTAATTTCAGAGACTCATATTCGAAGAAGAAAGACTACACATGGTGTCGACACACGTCATCTAATGAATACAACAGACGCGTAAGAAATGAAGCATTTAGCGACTGTTAGACATGAAGAAAAAAAATAAATTTTTTTCAGTACTTACAAAAATGAAGCAAGTATATTTTATGAATTAACGTCCATGGCATGTCGATTCTTCGGATTTTAGATTTCATTTCCGATAAGTATCGGAAATAAAACCTGAAAACAGAAATAAAGAAGGGCGACAGACTTAACCTCGTGTTGCACATAGAGAAACCATTATGTATTCGGTAAAAAATTAAACAGGTGCTTCATTTCTTGCATCGCCGCGAATACATCAGCAGTCTTTAAATTTCTTTAAATACTCTGTCCTTAAAGTTTCATCCTCCTCGGACGTCCACATGTACATTAGAATAGCATTTAATTCCGTGTGCTGTGACAAAACATGAATTTTAGTCGGGCGGCTAGCACGATCGCGCTACACTCGACGCAATCTGTTCGGTCGGCTATCGAGTGGTGCGACGCGCCCGACAGTGAAAGTTCGTCGGTCGGTCAAAACACCGACACGCAGCCAATTTGTCGGACTGTCGGTGGTTGAGGCGCCACAAGAGGCGCTGCTGATGAGTCACGCGATCAGTCTGACCGCTGCGACAGACGAAAGGAAGAGCTGTAAATCATTCTTCCTGCTTTTCTGAAGTTGTGAAGTGATATCTGGAGTTGTTTGAAGGAGTTGGTGTTGGAGTAGTGTTCGCTGTTGTTGGAGTTGTATTTTTTGTCGCCGTTGCAGTTTTTGTTGTCATTGCAGTTTTTATTGTTTCCATTGTTGACAGTGGAGGTGTTTTTGTTGTTGTTGGTGGTGGTGGTTGAGGTGTTTTTGTTGTTGTTGCTGTTGCTGGTGGTGATATTGGTGGTGGTGCTGCTGGTTGTCGTGATATTGGTGTTGCTGCTGCTGGCGTTGGAGGTAACAGTCACGGTAAGTGAACTCACTTATATTTCTGCACTGTTTATTTTTGGATTAGAGATTTGCTTTCTGTCATTGACTTCCAAATTCTTAACCATTTAACTCAAAAGGTCTGTGGTGAAGGCTGTGAGAAGGAAAGTTTGCAAACCGAGCAAACGTGGCATAGTGTTTTCAGCATTTTCGGGAAGACAGTGAACGGATATAAATTTCGTTGTTTGTGATAATCGCGAAAGCTAAATTGTATTTCCTTTTTGTAAATGTTTTATTAAACTCACCTGTATTTTAGGGCAGTATTACTCATTGAAAAGTAGAGGTGGATCAAACGCGGCGGTGGGAGGGGCAGGGGGAGAGGTGAGGGGTATCTTAGGAGGCAGTATGCGCTGGGTAGTGGGGACCTGAAAGACGAAAAAAGTTTTCACAGCGCAAACGTGGAAATAAATTTAAACAGCTCTTACGAATTTCGCGTTCTTGCCAGTAATAAAGAAGGTCGAAGGAGGACTATGGTTCATTTCTGTTGCAGTGCCATAGCACTCTGAACAATGTTCTTTCATTCATTCACTGTTTTTTCTAGCGGAAGTATGCAACAGTGATGGAATAGATCTGAAGGAAGGAAGGAAGGAAGGAAGGAAGGAAGGAAGGAATGGAAATAGGAAGATTAGGTTTAAAGTTCCGCCGACATGGACATGATTAGAGGCGGAGCACAAGCTCGGACTGTGAAAGGGTACGGCTGATTTCCTTCCCCATCCTTGACAAAGGAATCGTCCCGGAATTTGCCTGGAGCAATTTAGGGAAACCACGGAAAACCTAAAACCGGATGGCAGAACGCGGGTCTGAACTGTTGTACTCCTGACTGAGGGTCCAGCGTGTAACCACTGCCCACTTCGCTCGTTAGTGTTTTCATAAACTTCGATTACATATCGTAACTCGTTTCGACAACTGTGTGAACATTGCTTGCATAACGCAACTTGTTTGGACATGAGAGAGGAGCCGTAATATTATGCTGCTGTTAATTATCGGCCTCCTGTCCGCCCAAATAATAAGCTACACTGTCCGCCCCTGGTAGCTGAGTGGTCAGCGCGATGGCATGTCATACCTAATGGCACGGGTTCTATTCCAGGGTGGGTCGGAGATTTTCTCCGCTCAGGAACTGAGTGTTGTTGTCTTATTTCTTCCTCTCCGATGCGCAAGTCGACCAAGTGGCAAAAGACTTTAACCAGGCGAACCGTCTACCCGATGGGTGGTCCTAGCCACACGACATTTCTATTTACCGCCCTCTCAACTCGAATTATCCAATATAGAAATTGAATTTCGTTTTTGTAAATTTTTATTAAAATAACTACCAGCATGATGTCACTTACAAATTCTAGTATTTGAAAAATGTTGGAACTATTCGGTATTAGAAGCTTTCTGTATCTACGATAGTAATAATCTCCTAGAAATAATTACGTAATTTCGATACGTTATTAGTTTTTTATTTTTTACCCACCAAAAATTTGACCTTACGCCTGAGCGGATCATCAGTCAGCTTAAGAACGTCTTTACTACAACGTAGTTGCAGCATTGTCCGTGATGGGAAATATTATGGCTTAAACAGTGACTAAATAATTCGGATTGTTAAGCCTCTCAAGCGTCAGTGAGAATTCTGTAATGCCTCACCCGTAACCGCTCCTCCCTTTCACGGACGCCAACTGTATTGCGGAGTTCGTAAGTTGTAAGCGGTACCTTTCACAACGTACCACTGTGGTGTAGGTCAAGTCGAGACGAACAATTCGATATACTTCCTATGCACCAAGCACGGGAACTGCCTCATTGTCGGTAAATGTTACGTATTTCAACCTGTTAAATTTTTCAGTATGGAGCAGATATAAACACTGGGCTTCGCAGCCTGTCAGAGTTTGTGGTAACAAATTATTGGCCTTTGAAACTTCCTGGCAGATTAAAACTGTGTGCCGGACCGAGACTCGAAATCGGGACCTTTGCCTTTCGCGGGCAAGTGCTCTACCAACTGAGCTACCCAAGCACGACTCACGCCCCGTTCTCACAGCTTTACTTCCGCCAGTACCTCGTCTCCTACCTTCCAAACTTTACAGAAGCTCTCCTGCGAATCTTGCAGAACTAGCACTCCTGAAAGAAAGGATATTGCGGAGACATTGCTTAGACAAAGCCTGGGGGATGTTGCCTTTCACATTCGTTGATTTCGCCAGCTATCAATCAAATTGGGACGTTCCAACGTAACATAATAATGCTCGAGTTGTGCGACGGATCAGTCTGTTACCACACACAACCAAGATTCGTGGGTGAGGGATAGCGTGGTGGCAATACCACGCTTTAACTTCAGATTGGCCTACGTGAAACACCTAAGCTATAGGGTCTGCGTTTCATTCGATATTTTTCAATATTCTCTCGCTCTTTTTGCTAAAACAAAAACAAGAATAAACATTATATATGCTACAAAAATGTTCTAATTTTTTAATGGTATGCATTTTAGCTTGTAGTCTCCTCGAGTAGTTACAGAAAGGCGTAAAAAAGAAATGATCTCCAACTTCACGCCCCTCCACCCTCCCTCCCTCCCTGTCAGAATGTTTACTACGTTGCTCATGGCACTCCCTTCTGCCACTGTGTAAAACCTGGGATTACATGAATTATTTCCATATTCTGCCGGTTTCTTCGGCTGTATCATTTTATAGACTTCATTGAACCACCCCCATTAAATTTACAAATGTTTATAGAATTTGTTGGTGGTGTTCTGCAATGCAATTGTTCAGTAATAATTCAGTAAGGCGATTAACAACAGTAGTTGTTCAAGGATTGTTATAATTTATTGTTACACAATGTGTGTTTTACTCTCCTGTCCGGTCAATACTTCTCTATTCCTTCGGCAATGTTTTTTATTCTTATGGTATGACTCGTGTTGTAGTTTCTCCTGATCGTCTGTAGACTGATTTGCCTGTCTCATAGTATTTTTTTAAATTCTATAATTGTATCTTCCTTAATTTCTGTGAGCTTTCGAGGGGGATTTACTCCCAGACGTGGTCAAGGTAATGGTGTATTGGTGCCGCGTAAAACCTTACATTCCACCACAGATGTTTTAAATGCTTAAGGTTTGGACACGGCTTCCCACTGCACCACTGATCCCCTCTGCGATGACTGTGGGTGCCCCTCCATGAGAGCAGTGGCTGTGCTCCCCCACCAATGTGTGTAAATTGTAATGGACAGCATGCTTGGAGTTCGTGAAACAAAGAAAGGAGGATTCAAAAGTACAAAACTTTACATGGGCTCATCTACACAACTTTACATGGCTCACCTACACTTAGGCTCGTCAGAAATATGACTGGCTCCACCCCTTGTCTATGACCTCGACTTTTGCTTCAATTGCGTCCATTTCCCCTCGTACCCCCTCCTCACCCCAGCCCCACCCTATTCACCACATGCCTTATTCCTCCTCCTCCTCCTCCTCCCCCCACTCCCCCTCCCCCCTCCCTCTCAGTATCCATACCCACTCCCTTGGGTGCTGCTCCCCCTCCCCCATTGGAGAAGTGCTCCCTTCTTTTGCCAGCTGCCGGTACTGGAGCTCCCTCTCGGGACTCCTGTTCCCGGCACCCCAGTAAAAGGTGATATACTGCTCCACATGAGCAGCGTGATCCTCAGCCGGTGGGCGCCAAGATTGGCCAGTGTAGTTCTGTGCCTGTCATTGCTGAAGTCTGCCCTTCTCTTCCTTCCCAAGAGAAAAGCAGAAACGCAGGAACAAAGGCAAGGCCCCTATGGTACCCCCTGAGGTGCAGCCTTCCACTCCTACAGTCAATGAACCAACAGAGTCTGACCCCACCTATATGGATATTACCCCATCCTTATTGGTGACGGATAGCGACTCGGTGGTGTGACCGACTCTGGTTCGTTCACTTCCACTTTGGACTCTGGTTTGAGAATCCTCCAGTGGAATTGTAATGGATATTTGCGTCACCTCCCAGAATTGCAGCCCCTTCTTTCTTCCTACTCTGCCACTTGTATTGCGCTCCAGCAGACCCATTTTGTCAATTTTACTCACCCACCCTTTGTGGGTTCCATGATTTCGGTCGTAACTGAATTGGCCCATTGCAGGCTTCTGGTGGTGTGTGCACCTTGGTCCGCAAGGACATTGTTAGTACGAGGGTCGGTCAGAAAGTAATGCCTCCCATTTTTTTTCTACTTAAAAAAATTAAGTTAAGTGAAAAATTTGAATTTGGCGCCATTCCTCAAACCTTCTTCTGCAATCCACTGCAGTAGTAACTTTCTGTGTCAACAGGTGGCAGCACAGCAGAAGTTTGTAAGATGGCCGACATCGATGTTCGTTTGAGACAGCGTTGTGTGATTGAATTCTTGAATGCAGAAGGTGAAACGCCCATACGCATTCATAAAAGACTGAAGAAGGTGTATGGTGTTGTGACAGTGGCTGTCAGCACTGTTAGACGATGGGTTCGTCGTTATAAGGAAGCTGAAGGGCAAACACCGTTGACTGACGAAAAGCGGAGCGGCAGGCCGGTGAGTGCAGTCACTCCACACAACATTCAGCAAGTTGATGACATCATTCGTGGTGACCGTCGGGTGACTGCAGATGAAGTGTGTCGCATTATTTCTCTTAGTAAAGGCAGTCTGATCACGATTATTAAACAATTGGGGTACTCAAAAGTTTGTGCACGGTGGGTTCCAAGAATGTTAATCGATCAGAATAAAGAGGCAAGGAAAACAATAGCCTCCCAACACTTGCAGCGCTTCCGTTTGGAGGGAGATGAGTTTCTGAAAAAATTTGTGACCGGGGACGAAACATGGGTGCATTTTTTTGAACCCGAATCAAAGAGGCAGTCAATGGAGTGGCGTCACACAAGCTCGCCGAGGAAGAAAAAATTCAAAACTGTGTGATCGGCAGGGAAAGTTATGGCAACAGTTTTCTGGGATACAGAGGGTGTGATTATGGTTGATTTTTTGGAGCAGGGATGCACAATAAATTCTGTTCAATAAGTCACAACCCTCAAAAAACTTAAAGCACGTCTTCAGCGAGTTCGCCCAACAAAATCAATGGCAGATGTTCTTCTTTTGCATGACAATGCAAGACCACACACCAGTCGTCACACCTCTGACGAGATTGTCAAAATTGGATGGGAAGTTTTGCCTCATCCCCCATACAGCCCTGACCTGGCACCATCAGACTTCCATCTCTTCGGGCCACTAAAAGAAGCTCATCGTGGGATTCATTTTGAAGATGAGGAGGCCGTCAAAACATCCGTGCGTCAATGGCTTAGGAAGCAGAGCTGTGATTTTTACCGTGCTGGGATACATGCCCTTGTTCAAAGATGGACCAAAACTGTAGAGATGGGCGGAGATTACATTGAAAAATGACAAAATGATCCTCAATGTTGTGATTTTCAACCTATGTAATTGCATTTAAATTTCCTGACAATTAAACGTAGAAAAAAAATAGGAGGCATTACTTTTTGACTGACCCTCGTAAATGGGTTACCCTCCATACCATTGTGGAAGCCATTGCTGTCATGGTCCATCTGGCCACTCCAATCACGATCTCTAATCTCTACCTCCCACCTGACAGGTCGCCCACATCCAGCGCCCTCAGCACTTTTTTTCAATAAATCCCTTCTCCCTTCCTGTTATTAGGGGACTTTAACCCAAAGAGGGTTGTGGGCAGTATAATTGAAGCTGTTCTGTTTACTAAACATAGGCGCTCCCACACACTTTAGTGTGGCACATGGCACTTTCTCAACCATTGACCGCCATAGGGTGGTGGGGTTTCGGGTTCCGCTGGATAGGACAAGAGTCCACTATACGCAGCAAGCGGTTACACAGGTAGCAGGGGTTGTGTGGCGTGGACTGGGCGGTTTTTTCTAGGTTAGGTGGCCTCGGCCAAGTACAGAAAGGGCAGCAACCTCAAAGGGTGCGGGGCAAAGTCAGGACATGCGGGGGGCCAAACCGCAATCGGTATTGTAATTGTAAACTGTCGAAGCTGCGTTGGTAAAGTACCGGAACTGCAAGCGCTGATAGCTGAAATCGTTATAGGTACAGAAAGTTATGGTGCTTTCTGGCTGAAGCCAGAGATAAATTCTGGCGAAATTTTTACAAAGGTACAGACGGTGTTTAGAAAAAAATGGCTCTGAGCACTATGGGACTCAACTGCTGTGGTTATAAGTCCCCTAGACCTTAGAACTACTTAAACCTAACTAACCTAAGGACACACACATCCATGCTTGAGGCTGGATTCGAACCTGCGACCGTAGCAGAGGCGAGGTTCCAGACTGAAGCGCCTAGAACCGCTGGGTCACTAGGGCCGGCGAGCATACTGAGTGTGACTATCCGAAAATTACGTCGAGCAATTAGAGCCGACTCGTGGAGATCACGTCCTGGACCTACTTATAACAGACACGCAGAACAGGGAATCGGTGATCGTAAGGCCGTTGCAGCATTCCTGGATATGGAAGTAAATGGGAATATAAAAAATGGAGGAAGGTTTATCTCTTTAGCAAGAGTAACAGGAGGCAGATATTTTCGTTTTGATCTTTTAGGTAGTCTGAAATCTGTTTCGCCACTGACCATGTTGAGTGTTGACGATGCAACACCAAAATTGCATGATATTTGATTACTAAATTCTTCATGACGACTTCTCTCCGACTGACTGACGTGTCTACCAGCATCGCATGGGACCACTCCTGGGAGTCCAGTATCTTGTTTCAGATGCAACAACCCATTTAGTGTTACCCTTCGCACCCAAATTTTGACGAAGCAACACGGAAATTTCGTCACGATTAAATAATACATTCTCCACGACGACATGTCTCCCCGAATTTAGCGTGTCTACCAGTACCGCGTGGGACCTGTCCAGGAGACCAGTAGCTTGTTTGTGATGCGTCGACAACGTGAAGGTGCGATAGTTACTTATATTGGTTGTGATGCATCACAGAACTTTCAACTCGATTGCCTACTACAGGCTCCATGCCAATTTCTCGCAGAGACTAACGTTTCTATGGTCTCCACATGGAACTACTTTTAGGATTATAGTAGTTTTCTGATACACCACAACCTGTTTAATCTAGCACTCGCGCCTTCACACCGACGATGCTAAACAGAAATAGCATATAGCCTTTAGTATTCAATCGTAATGCAAACTTCTTTCCGAGTGACAACTGGTCACTGCATGTAACATCTCCTCGGAGTCCAGTAACGTATTTCCGTTGCACCACAACCCGTTCACTGTAACCATCGCACACTCACATTGACGATGCAAAATAGAAATTGTGCCGCGATTGAATACTACAGTCTCCATTCCAACATGTCTTCTAGAGACTAACGTGCCCACTGTCAGCGCATTGAATTTCTCGACGTCGCGAGGGCGGAATCCGTCTTACGGCCCGGCCACAAGTGGAGCGCTCATTAGCCGCCTAAGGAGTTTTAAAGGAGTGTGCAATGGGGAGGATCTCTTCCATGGAGGGATTATACGGTTTCAGCGCCGCAGTGCGGACCTCAGGATCGGGAGCAAGCTGAACACCTCATCCTGGATAAGGGAGTCTGAATATGAAATCATACACTGCCGATTGGTGCACGTAAAATCGGACCGACTGCTCAGACCCTGCAAGTCCATGACCCACGAACAATACGACTGACCAGGCTGTTTATGGTACTGGTGGAACTCCAGCCGAGAGGCGACCACATGATAGTGTTGAGAATAATAGTTCGTCAGCGAAAGGCATACCGCCAGGAAAGAGAGCCAAAGGATTCGACAACGGTGCCAACTTGCGGAGAAGAAACAACGTGTCTGGGAAGGCCCAATACAAAAACAACGACCGCTGCAAGTAGTCATCTGTGACTTCAAAAGCCGTGAAATGTTTCAGCCGATGTATGTATGTTTCTCAGTCTGCTTTAGCGTCATTAAATGGAGGGAACGACGGGGAACGTGGAAAAGGATCGGACACACCGAGGACTCTGAAGCTGTTGTGGTAATGCATCCCTAGCATCGACTGTGTTAGCAACTGCAGCGACTGTTGTAAGATAACTAGAGCTGCTGCTGCATGAGCTGCTGCTCTTGCTCCAGAAGACAGTGGTAGTTTTTAGCATGGAGGTGGTCTGTTTACCTCGTCGTTAAAATGTTGTAACGAGACCGGTACGGTTGCAGAGTTGCCGAGAACGAAAGCGCGGCAGCACCAAACGGGAGCGCCCAGCGAACGAACAAAACAAATGGGGAAGGACGGACACAAACAATGACGAACGACCGAGGAAGACCTAACGAACAGCAACAGGCAAATAGCAACTGGGTCGCAAATGAAATCTAACAAACCCACATCTATTCGCACACAGAAACCAAGTAAACACCCTGTCTGATATTCGGGTTAATTGACATCTCGCCTACAGATTGCCTGCTGAGCGAGGGGCAGGCATTTAAATACCTGATTAAGTATGTCGTTATTAGCCACAGGTACGACGTACCCCACCGTGGCGCCCTCACATCCGCGGGCCAGGAGCACACGCGCAGCCACGGATTACGGCGCTAAGGCTGGAGAGACCTCTAGTGGTAATCGAGGTCCGTGTCGCCTGGCATGGATTCGAAACCCGCGTCGCTTGGTACAAGACGACGCAACACAGAAATTGCGTCGTCATTAAACACTATAGCCTCAGCGCCAAATTCTCTGCGAGTTATTCACTACACTACGGTCGTGGCTCACAGCGTCTCCTGGGGGTCCATTAATCTGTTTCCGATCCATCATAACCTCATACTGAAGAAGAAATACAGAAATTGCATCTCGATAACAACTTCTCTCGGAGAGATGAACGAGACTATGGCCATGGCATGTAACCTCTCCTGGGGGTCCAGCAGGTTTTGTTCGACGCACCACAACCCATTTACTGCAACTCTAGCAACCTCACATTAACGATGCAACAAAGAAATTGCGTCGCGTTGAATGCAATAGGCACCATGCCGAATTTTTCCGAGAGACTAGTGTCGCCACGGTCCTGGCATGTATGTTCTCCTGGGGGTCCAGTAGTTTGTTTCCGATGCACCACAACCCATTTACCGTAACCCTCGCACCCTCCGTGCTGACATCTCTCCAAGACACTAATGAGACTACGGCCATGGCTTGCACCTCTCCTGGGGGTCCTGTGGTTTGTTTCCGATACACCACAACCAATTTACAGTAACCCTACTACCTGACAGTGATGATGCAACACAGATTATGTCATGATTAATTACCGATGCAATTTTTATGTGAAATCGTATATGTGTGGGTGCAGAGAAGTCGGCATGGATCCTATAGTATTAAATAGTGACAAAATAGTATTGAGTAGTAACAATTTGTGAGTTAATTCGTCAACATGAGGGTATGAGGGTTACAGTAAACTGGCAGAGGTGATCGGAAAAAAAGTACATGACACCCAGGAGAAGATCCATAGACGCGATATGAGCTCCGGCAGTAGTCGCTAGGGATCCTTTAGTATTGTATAGCAACACAATTTTTCTGTTAAATCGTCAAAGTGACGGTGCGAGAGTTACAGCAATTTGGGAGTGGTGCATCGGAAAAAAGGTACATGACTCCCGGGAGAAGTTCCATACATTGTCAATTTCTTTGTTATATCTCCAGTATTTGGGTGCGAGGGTTTCAGTTAACTAAAAGCGATGCATCGAAAGAAAGCTACATGACTATCAGCAAGCGTTTCATACGCTGACAACAGGTGCGTTATTAGCTTGGAGAGAAGTCGGCACGGATCATTTAGTAATGAATAGTGACAATGTGTTAAGTCGTCAATGTGAGGGTGCGAGGAGTACAGTTAACTGGCAGAGGTGCATTTGAAAAAGCTAGATGAATCCCAGGAGGTGTTTCATACGCTGAACATATGCGCATTACTCAATCCGCGAAAAATTGTCATTGCATCTCTATTGAATACTAAAAGATCAATTTCTGTGTGAAATTGTCAATCTGACGGTGTGGAGGGTACAGTTAACTGACAATGGTGCATTGGAAAAAAGGTACATGACTCTCAGGAATTGTTTCATGCGCTGGCCATAGGCGAATTACTTACTAGGGGAGAAGTCGGCATGGATCTTTTAGTACTGAATAGCCACGCAATTTCTCTAGTAATCGTTCTCGTTAGGATGTGACGGTTAGAGTATACTGGCAGTGGTGCATCAGAAAAGAGCTACATAACTCCCAAAATAAATTCCTCACGTTTGCCTTAGGTACGTTACTCGCACAGAGAGAAGACTGCATGGATACATTAATATTGAAAACCGAGGAAGTTCCTGTGTTAAATCGTCAATTATGAGGGTGCGAGGAATACAATAAACCTGCAATGGAACAGCGTAAAAACGATACTTGACTCACAGAAGATGTTCCATACGTTGACCATAGGCGCGATTCTTCGCTTGGGGGGGAAGACTGTATGGATACTTTAGTAATGAATAACCACTCCATTACCATGTTAAATCGTCAATGTGTCAGTTAACTGTAGCCCTCGCACCCTCAGTGTTGCATCGGAAAAGAAATACTTGACTCTACAGAGAAGTTCTATACGTTGACCGTGGAAGCGTGCTCACATGGGCTGAAGTTGGCATGGATCCTTTAACAATTATTAGCGTCGCAATTTCTGTGTTAAAACGTCAACGCCATGGTGCGAGGGTACAGTAATCTGACGGCGATGCATCGGCAAAAAGTTACGGGACTCCCAGGACGGGTTCCACTGGTCGGCAAGGACATTAGTATTGAATAGCGACGAAATTTCAGTGTTAGATTGCTGTAAGCGTCGCCCCCTCATTTTTACAAACTGACAGTCTTTCATCAATAAAGAAAAAATTCCTGACTCCCATGAGAATTTCTATACGTTGACCAAAAAGGTGTCACTCAATCGGGAAGAAGTCGGCATGGATCTTTTAGTGTTGAATAGTGACGCGATTTCTGTACTACATCGTCAGTATTAGGGTGCGAGGGTCACAGTAAACTGGCAGTGGTGCATCGGCAAAAAGCTATATTGACTAGCGGAGCTATTTCCGTATTAATTCGTCAGCCTTAAAAGGAAGTGTCTGTCCCAAGGTATTTTAGGTGCATGTTACGATACTCGGGCTCTGTGTGCCAGAGACAGATGCCCATTTTGTTAGTGTTTTGCTTACATTAGGTTGTAACCTTTTTTGGAAGTATTGGTTGAATATGGCTAGATCAGAAGATGTTGACAAGTCATCTGCATAGCCAAATTATATGGGCTGTATTGGAGAAATATCACATTCATTTAAGTTAAACAAGACAAGTGAGGACTGATCTGTGTGGTATGCCATTGTGCCAAACTTCTGTTCAGATGCTGTCATTCCTTGTAGTCATAGGCAATATCTTGCCAACTAATATGTTGTCAAATAGTTTCAATGTTCATTTTCATGGAGTAAGTTTTAATGATTCATGGCAGAAATCCAAAGCCACGAAACAGAGGCAGTCGGATAGTCCCAAAGATTCCTTGGCTAAAATGAAATGTGTCACTGTGTGTGTTCTAATCCCACAAGAGAACACTATGTGGTGACAGACACAATGTACTTTATTACACCTAGACACAGCTTGTTATAACAGATACACTAGCAATGGAGAGGTGCACAGTGTCAGTGAGGTAACACACACATCAAGGCGAGCGTGACAGTTAGAGATGGCCAGTCCTATCTCCAAAAGCTATCAGCTGACCAGTAGAGTGCACAGATGAGAGGCTCTGTGAGCCTCCATGAGTGTCAGCCTCTGGCTGCTGTTGGACTTTCCCAGTAATAACATTATGCTCATCAGAATTGACAGGGGAAAAACCAATAATGATTCAGGTATATCTGTCAATGTCACAATTTGAAAACATATGACAAAATATTTATGAAATGAGGATGGAAATCTAATAATCGTGAGTGACTGGTATACTGTAGTAGGCAATGTAATAGAAGGCAGAATTGCAGATCACTTAACATGGCAATGGGAGTGAAAGTAAACAACACAAATTCAATTGTTCTATAATTATGAATATACTATTCGAAATGTATCTCTTCTATTAATTTTCGAAATGTTGTAGAGTCGTGAGAAGATTCTAGTTGGATTACATCATTTTGATACCTTTTGCAAAATCTGATATTGGATTGCAAGGTGTACTGGGGAGCAGATATAGAGCTTTATCACAATTTAGTAATGATGAATAGACTGAAGCTTATAAGAATTGTCCAGAACTATTGATGGTGAAGGAAGTGGGGCACTTGGAAGAATTCTGTGTGTCTGAAGTTCTCTGAAGCAGTAAATACTGTGGTAATGAGTACTGTAATAGGCAGGTCAGTTGAAGAGAAAGTGATTTATCTGAAAAGGATAATCACATAAGTTGATCAGACAAATGTAAGTATGCACAAGGTGACCGTAAAGAAACATTCTGTTACAGAGGAAATACTGAAATTGATTTCTTAAGTAAGGAAATACAAAAATCTGCAGTAAGAGATAGGAATACATCATTGTAAGACATTTAAGTGTAAAATAAATAGGAAAGCAGAAAAGCCAAAGTGAAATGACAGCAGAAAAATGTGAAGAAAACAGAAGTCAAATAGTCATTGGTAGGACTATTGAGCATATAAAAAAGTCAAAGCAACCTTTGGTGAAATTAGACCAAAGGAACAAACATTAAGAGCTCAAAATTAGTTTCACTGTTGAACTCAGAGTATTGAGCTGATAGGTGTAAAGTGTATATTAAGGCGTCTATGTGGGTACTGTTTGTCTGATGACACAATAGAAGAGTTAGAAGGCATTGGTTAGCCAATGAAGATTAAGAGTTAAACAAAGTATTGGGAAATGTGCAATCAAATAATGCTAGAGGCACAGTTAAAATTTCTTCATAAGACATGAAAGACTGTGGGGTGTAGGGGTCAGGGTGGGGGAGCATTGTAAATTTAGAAGGACCACATAATTGTGGTGGTGGATGTTGTTGTTGGGATGTTTAAGGGGGACTAAACAGCGAAGGTCATCAGTTCCCCATTCCAAAATCAGACGAGACGAAAATTTAAGGAGCAGGTAAAACCCCAAAGGGAGAGGAGACGCCCCACCCCCTCAGTCACTGAAAGAACAATGTGGCAGCGAACGCTGGAGACAAGAAGAGGACACACGAACACCGGATAGAAAGAAATGGAAGAAAAGAAGAGGGCCGGAGAGTGGTTGACTAACTCTTTCCCTTTTTTGTTCTCATGGTCAACCATCCGAATACACACTAAAATCTGCAACCAACGGGACACCCCAGGACAAGAGACACAGAAAGGGAAAGGGGCAGGACTCCCCTAAATACAACCATAAAAAGGACTACCACGGATAAAATTTAAAACGCCATCAGCCATGGAGGCATCGTTGCTTAAAACCAAAGGCAACATGCCCGGGAGATTAAAAGACTGCCGGAGGGTGTGCAGTCGGGGACACTCCAACAAAATGTGGGCGACCGTCAACCGGAACCCGCACTGACACAGGGGGGGGATCCTCCTGACGCAAAAGATGTCCGTGCATCAGGTAGGTATGGCCAATGCGGAGCTGACACAGGATGACAGAGTCCCTGCGAGAATCCCACAGGGAGGACTGCCACCCATCGGTCGTCTCCGTAACAGCCTGCAGTTTATTCGGCGAAGTCAGGCTACGCCACTCATCATGCCACATCCCAACCACCTTATGGCGCAACTCCAGCTGCAGATCACGAGCCGGGAGGCCGATCTCCAAAGTGGGAGTGTCAATCGCCCCTTTGGCCAGCATGTCAACACGTTCGTTCCCCGGGATGCCAACGTGACCTGGCGTCCAAACAAAGACCACCGAACAACCAGAGTGGGTAATGGCAAAAACATACTCCTGAATAAAGGATACCAGAGGAGAAGAGGTATAGCAGCGGTTGATAGCATACAGGCTGCTCAGGGAGTCACTGCAGATGACGATGGACGTACCTGAGCAGGAACGCATATGCTGAAGAGCGCGCAATATGGCCACCAGCTCTGCAGTAAAAATACTGCAGCCAGACGGCAAGGAGCGCTGTTCAACATGGGCAGCGTGAGCAAAAGCGTAGGCAGTACGACCATATACCAGGGAATCATCAGTGTAGACAGGCTCACAGCCTGAAAATGAGGCGAGGAGTTCAAGAAAACGGCGAAGGAGGGCCACAGGCGGAACTGAGTCCTTGGGTTCCCATGCCAAGTCCAGGCGGATGGATGGCCGGGGCATACACCAGGGAGGCGTGGGTGCAGGGACCCGGAAGGGTGGCAGAAGAGGCAACGACCCCAGTTCCGACAGCAGGGACTGGACGCAGACAGCAATGGAAAGCCTAGACCTAGGTCGCCGGTCGTGCAGAGGGAGGACCCAGGCAGGGAAAAGCAGGCGATGATTGGGATGGCCCGGTGAGCAATGCACGTGGACAGCATAGTCGGCGAGCAGTCGGTGGCGGCGAATCCACAGCGGGGGAACCCCTGCCTACTCCAGTAGACTATCCACGGGGCTCAAACTGAAAGCGCCAGTTGCGAGCCGAACCGCACAGTGGGGTATGGGGTCCAACAACGTCAACACTGAGGGTGATGCAGACCCATAGGTCAGGCTCCCATCATCAAGCCTGGACTGCACAAGGGCTCTGTACAATCGCAACAGCGTGCAGCGATCTGTACCCCAAGACGCGTGGCTCAATGGCTCAAGCAGCGGAGGGCGTTGATGTGCCGCCAGCACTTGCTTCAGCTGAGTAATGTGAGGAACCCATGTGATCTGGGAATCAAAGACGAGTCCTAAGAAGCGGCAAGTGTCCACCACTTCAAGTAGGTGACCGTCGAGGTAAAGTTCCGGATGAGGGTGGACCGTCCGACGCCTGCAGAAGTGCATAACTCGAGTCTTGGCTGCAGAGAACTGAAATCCTTGAGTCAGAGCCCATGATGTCGCCTTGTGAACGGCTGCTTGCAGCCTGCGTTCAGCGACTCCCGTAGTCGTTGAGCTAAATGAGATGCAGAAGTCATCGGCATACAAAGGAGACACCGACGACCCCATGGCTGCAGCCAGACCATTAATGGCCACTGGAAATAAGGAAACGCTCAACACCGAGCCCGGCAGGACCCCATTTTCCTGTATATAATTTGAACTAGAGGCAGCACCGACTTGCACCCGGAAAGAGCGGCGCAATAAAACGTTTTGAAGAAAAGCTGGGAGCTGACCACGAAGACCCCACTCACGCAACATAGCAAGGATGTGATGCCTCCATGTTGTGTCATATGCCTTCTGCAGATCAAAAAATACAGCAACGAGATGCTGACGGCGGGAAAAGGCCGTACGGATAGCAGATTCCAGCCGCACCAAATTGTCCGCAGCAGACCGGACCTGACGGAAGCCACCCTGGGATGGAGCGAGGAGACCGCGCAACTCAAGGACCAAACACAAACGCCGCCCCACCATACGTTCGAGCAATTTGCACAGAACGTTAGTGAGGGTAATGGGATGATAGCTGTCCATCGCCAGAGGGTCCGCACCGGGCTTCAAGATGGGGACAATAACACCCTCTCTCCATTGCGACGGGAACACGCCCTTGCTGCAAAAGCGGTTAAAGATGGTGAGGATGTGTCTCTGGCAGTCCCTGGAGAGATGCTTCAGCATCTGCGCGTGGATGCAGTCCGGTCCTGGTGACGTATCAGGGCAATCGGCGAAGGCAGCGAGGAATTCCCTCTCGCTGAAAGGAGCATTGTATTTTTCAGAACGACGTGTGTGGAATAATAACGGAGTCCGCTCGGCGCGCTCCTTTAGAGAGCGAAAGGCGGGAGGGTAAGTTGCAGTCGCAGAGCTCGTAGCAAAGTGCGCGGCAAGGCGGTCAGCAATGGCGGCAGCGTCAGTGCAGACAGCGCCGTCCAGGGAGATTCCAGGGACACCCATAGTTGTCCGGTATCCATAAATCCGCCAGATGCGGGACCTCACGAGCGACGGGGAGACACGGGAGCCCAAGGATGAAACATACCTCTCCCAGCACTCCTGCTTACGCCGTGCAATAAGACGACAGGCCAAGGCACGGAGCTTCTTAAAGGCGATGAGGGTCTCCAGAGACGGGTGCTGCCTACGATGCTGGAGAGCCTGCCTACGGTCGCGAATAGCCTCAGCAATCTCCAGCGACCACCAGGGGACAGCCTTCCTCTGAGGGAGTCCAGAAGAGCAGGGGATGGCAGGCTCGGCCACAGAAATAATTGACGTGGTCAAGACACGGACCACGTCATCAATGTCACCCTGTGGGGGAGAAGCAGTGGTGGCAGCGGAAGTAAAAGCCAGCCAGTCAGCCCTGTTGAGAGCCCAGCGGGGCAGGTGTCCAGAAGAATGACATTGGGACAGTGACAAATAGATGGGAAAATGGTCACTACCACACAGGTCAGGATGGGGATGGGACAAGTCTGGGGATGCAAAGAGAGAGATCGATGGCCAAGAACGAGCCATGGGCCATACTGAAATGCCTGGGAGCACCAGAGGCTACGGTCGAGCTGAGCCAACACTTTCTCCACTGCACGACCGCAGTCAGACAGTCCCACCCCCATAGAGGGTTGTGGGCATTGAAATCGCCCAGAAGCAGCAATGGTGGCGGGAGTTGAGCCAGCAGCGCAGCCAAGACATGGTGGGGGAGCTGCCCATCCGGAGGAACATAAACAGAGCAAACGGTAATAACTGGCGGGAGCTTAATCCTGACAGCAACTGCCTCTAAAGGTGTGAGAACGGGTACTGGCGAGCTACAGACAGAGTGGTGAACAGAGAGGCAAACTCCACCTGAAGCCTGTTGACAGGCAGCGCGGTTCTTATAGTGTCCCCGATAACCGCGAAGGGCGGGGTCTGCATTGCTGGAAACGAAGTTTCCTGAAGAGCAATGCAGATAACAGGGGAAACACACAAAAGCATCTGGAGCTCAGGCAGGTGGCGGAAATAACCGCCGCAATTCCACTGGAGAACGGAAGCAGGAAGGGACTGGGAGGGCGTGAAGGCGACTAAGAGGCAGACGGCGCCTCAGAGCCAACGGCCGCCACCAGGCGAGAGTCATCTGCGTCCATAGGAGAGGCCCCTGAGGGTTCCGTGAGGGCGAGATCCGCGGCAGAGGCGAGGATCTCCACCTCATCCCGAGAGCCAGAACTATGTACAGCAGGCAGTACTGAAACCGCCGGAACGTCCTTCTTGGACACGTTCCGTTCCTTCTCGCATCTGTCCTTTCGCTTAGAGGGCTGGGAGAGTTTCTCTGAAGGAGCGTCGGAGGCTGACGACTCAGAAGCTCTACGACCAGCAGGTGGCGGAACCTTCAGCCACTGGCTGACATCCGGCTGGGTAGGAGAAGAAACGGAAGAAGGGAGGTCCCCGAGGGACCCCTTCCGTGAGAGAAGAACCGGCAGAGGCAACGCCGGCGGAGAAGCAGGGGGAGGGATCGAGCCCCCTGGTTTTTGAGCGGATGTCACTCCCGAAGCATGTGCGGGGAAGTGACAGAAGAGGGTTTGCCCCCAACTTCTAAGGAGGCAACAGATGAAGGCTTGCCCCCAGACACTAGGGGGGGCAGAGAAATGTACGGCCCCGAGGGCCCACTGAAGGCGGCACAGATGAGGCGACAACTGCCGCCCGCGAGTGCGACGATAACGTGGCTGCACCATAAAAAGTTTGTAGAGGGACAGGATGCAACCTTTCAAATTTCAGTTTTGCCTCGTGATAATTAAGCCGGTCCAGGGTCTTTAATTCCATTATTTTCCGCTACTTATGAAGAACGAGGCAGTCTGTCAACTGTGGGAATACCACTCTCCATGCTCGCCACAGACAGGCGGAAGCGCACATTGAGAATCGGGATGAGAGGGGCGTCCACAATCTCGACATGTGGCGCTGATGGGCAACAGGAGGACATATGCCCAAACTTCCAGCACTGAAAGCACCGCATCAGGGGAGGGACGTACGGCTTGACGTCACAACGGTAAACCATTACTTTGACCACCTCAGGCAATACAGCACCCTCGAAGGCAAAGATAAAGGAACCGGTGGCCACCCTGTTAGTCTTGGGTCCTCTGTGTACACGACGGACAAAATGCACACCACGTCGTTCCAAGTCAGCTCTCAGCTCGTTGTCGGACTGTAAAAAGAGGTCGCGATGGTAAATAATCGCTGGACCATATTTAAGCTACTGTGGGGAGTGACGGTAACAGAAACGTCACCCAGCTTATCACACAAGAGCAACGCCTGTGACTGGGCTGGGGAGGACGTCTTGAGGAGGATGGACCCATTCCTCATTTTAGACAACCCCACCACTTCCCCAAACTTATCCTCCAGGTGTTCCACAAAAAACAGAGGCTTTGTCGAAAGAAAGGAGTCACAATCAGTCCTGCTGCAGACAAGGTATTGTGGTACATAAGGCTCCGGCTCGGCACTAGATCTGCGTCCCTCCTACGGCAGAGCCAACGAGGGGAACGACTGAGGGTCATATTGTGCAGCATCAAATTCAATTCTGCCTCGCTTAGTGACGCTGGTGGCAGTGTGACTGCCAGCTTCGTGAGATTTATTGCGCTTCATTGCGCCACATCCTGCCAGATGCCACCTACTCTGAACGAGGGCTCTCCCCAAGGGTGCCACCCAGCCAAACCAACGGGTTCCTGGCCCATATCCCACTGCCCGGAGTCCCGGTGCCCCAGACAAGATGGGCACATACTCCTTGCAATGCATGGGGAGGAAACAACTCTGGCATCTGTAGTGCGATAGTGCGACCCCTGCGTTGTCAGGGGGCTACCACCAAGAGGGTACATGATGACCCCACCACAACAGACTGGCTACCGTACTGGATTTTAGGTGTTGAAAGGGTCCACAGTTGCCGTGGGCGCAAAGAAGGGGATTGCGCACAAGATGAGGAGGCAACCCAGAAAACATGGGGTGTAAATCCCGCCACACAACAATAGATAGCATGCAAGATGGTGGTGCACGATGGACCAATAGAAAACCACTACGTAAGGCATCCTTCCCCAAATGGCTTGCACTAACAATGGAAATTTTGAAAATTACAGTTCAAACCCAAGAGGGGTTATCACAAGGCCGAAACCTTTGAGACTCCTTTTAGTCGCCTCTTACGACAGTCAGGAATACTGTGGGCCTATTCTTACCCCCGCACCTGCAGGAGGACCACGTAATTGTATAGATGTCAAGTATTGTGGGAAAACCAGAAAAGGGCAGGATCAAATTGTTAGAGATGTGGTTCTACATAGGAATGTTGGAAAATCAGTGGACCAAATAATAGGAAATGAATAGTTTCACCACAGAAACAACGACAAGAAGGGAAAAAATTACAGGCCACATGTTAGAGCAAAGAGTATCTTCCATCATACCAGGGGGAGCTACAGAGAAAAGAACTGAAGGAGAAGGGAGAGATTAAGAGTAGTCCAGAAAATAATTTAGTGTGTTATACTGCCAGATGAAGTAGCTAGGTTTGTTGTGGGCCATCCTGATCTACTCTCCAATCCCCTCAGAAGTCTGATGAAATCTTCTGGATCATGTACAACAAATTTGATAAGAGAAAACTTGTACTGTAAATCCTTAGATAAAATATCTAACCCCTGTCAGTTTAAACCAAGGGAGATTGCCACATATTTTTATGGCATCCTATTATACAATAATGTCTTGCTTCATGTGTCTAATTCCATGATATAATTCACTCAGAAGCACTTTATTTAATTAAACTACTTTCCATTACATTTGTTTCACTTTTGTTGTTCATCTTATAAACTCTTTAAAGACATTTATTTAACTGCTCTCCCAAGTGATTTTCCATCTCTCACAGAATTAAAGTTCATTCAGAAACCTGAATGTTTTCCTTTCATCATTTTTAAACTTCTTGTTCATTGTACAGACTGAATAGCATTGTGGCTCTCTCTCTGCTCCCAAACACTGTTCTTCTGTGCTTTTCAACACTTGTATCTGCAGTGTGGCATCTGTACAATTTTGAAATAACATTTTTCTCCAGGTAAAGAGTGTCATACTGAACACCTGTTAGACATCTAAATTCCAAATTGTTATTTTACCGAGAATACTCTTTTGCAATGTGTTTGAAGATTCCCACGTCTGATTCACTCAGAACAAAGGCCAATATTCAATGACTGGCACCTGTAGATTTTTGATACAGTGATCACTTGAAACATCACCTGCTGGCTTTTTAATTTTACATATTCGACAGTCCATACTGAAAAGCCAAGGCCCACACCCATCTGTGAGAAGATGGATGTACAGAATCTTCCACTCCATGTGTTTTGTAGAGTTCAAATGCTCTATTTGTGTGTTTGTACCTGACATTCTGTATGTGGCTAATTTTTGTGCATTAAACTGAAGGCCTACTCATTGTTCTTCACTGTAGTATGTCCATTTGTCTTATTCTCTGAATAGTTAGTTGTGTTCCTTTGTTAGTACATATATCCATTTAAAATTGGATCTCTCCCTCCCTCCCACCCACTTGTAGCTCTGTAAAATATTCTGCATGCCTTCATTATTACACTCAAGGCCTTAGAGATGAGCACAAACTAGATTCACTCCAGTACTCCACACATAGTACTTGCATCATATTCTGAAACTGCTGCAAGTCTGGCTAACATTGTGCAGTATATGCTTCTGTGTTAGAAGTACACATCCTTATTTCTGTATAATTAACCTAGTGTTTAGTTAGTCTAATACAGAAAATGGAACATTCACATGAATGTTACGAATCCTTGTTTTCTATAGAGTTAACCTATCTTGTTACTTTCACCTACCTTCACTTTGCAAATGGAGCTGATTTTACTTTTTGTTTCATGCAGTTTGATGTCTTGAACTTAACGTTGACTCACATTAGAATGAGTGTCAAATCAAACAATAGCTGCACCAATGTGTACGTCATCTAAGAACCACAATTGAAAAACAACTTTCTCTACAGCATGAGATTTGTCACCTAAATCTCTTCTTGGCTTCCTCCACTTCCACGAGATTACCACACCGTGACATCCTTCAACTCCCCTGCATCCCCCGTGCCACTTTATCATAGGTGTTTCATGTTGGGCAAAGTCTCTTCTAGTTCTATGTTGTAATTATTTGTTTTCCGTTTGGTATCTTGCTCTATATTTTTTCTGATGACTCTGCCAGTTTCTGTATATTGACGAGACACTCTTCTGGGGTGGCATTCCTGCAAGGCATATTTTACATGGTTTATACACTAATATGTTCATTAGTGAGGCATAGTGGACTACTCAGCATTTTTGTCTCTTTAGTTTTGTTTGATTGTGGGCTGCTTTATCAGAAAATATTTGTAACTGGTGCTTTTGGTCTCTTCTTGAGCAACTAAGGAGAAATGACAGTTTAAAATCCAGTAGGCATGTATGTTGTGACAAATCTGACAGTTGCCTTTCCACTCCACACCTCCCCACCATCGTCCTCCCATTCACCAACCCATTAGCCAAACACAAGCGCACACAACAACAGAATTTCATAGTAATTATTAAGACATACAACTTTATAAAATTGAAACAGTGAATACTAGCAAATAGTGTAACGTAACATGTTCTTTATCCCTAGTGTACTTTTAAGGTTTTACTATTTAAAATGTAATTACATTTGAATCACATTTCAGTTACCTATTTGTTTTTTTACCAATCATCTGTGTAACAAGTGCACTACTTTTATTTTTCAGAATTGTTTGTTAGACATCTGAATTTACATTTTTTATTTTTATCATAAGTAAACTCATAACTAACAGTACACTACTAAAAAGTGCCTTTACGCAGAATGTGCCTTTGTCTTATAGCAAACAACAGCAGTGTTTGGGACCAGGAGACACTGCAAGCTGCTGGCATCAGAACCAGCAAACGTGGCCGTCCGCAGATCCGGTGCTTGAAACACTGGCTAGGTAGTAACATTATACTATTTACATATCTTTTTTAATTGTAAACAACTCTAATAGATATTCAGAGTTATGTCATAGTTTTTACAAAAATTACTCCTCAGATTCAAATTTTTGTTGACTTGTGGTATGTGTCCAATACCTGTGGCTTTGGAAGCTATGATAAATGTCCCCAACTTGCACTGTGAACCTTTGCCTTTCACTTGCATATGGTCTGCTGACTGAGCTACCGAAGTAAAAGTCATTTCTGCCAATAAATTTCTTTCAGAAATGTTTTCATCTGTTTCTGTTCATATTTCAGCAATTCTACATACATCTGTTCTCATACATAATGTTCTTTGTGCAGATGAGGATAGTGCCACATACATAAAGCAGAGGGTGAAGAGGTTGAGACTAACAGTAGTGGAACATTCTATAGAGGTATGAAGTAGATTATTAAAATATCCTTGAAATAATGAAAAGTAATTTGGCCACAAAATTTGTTTTTTAAAGCAGAAGTTCTCATTAACCTGTCCAACTCTCAAAGCTCTCCTTCTCCAGTTTTACTTTCAGGATGGTAACTTGATTTTAGGATCTGTTCAATTTAATAAACATGCAGGAACTTTTTACATTTTACACTAGTAAAGTTTTGTTCATTATCAGAAATGATTACTTCCTGATTGCCAACATGTGGAGTGTAATTTTTAATCACCTGTCTTATTGTCACTGCACTAGTGGCACTTTTCAAGATATGTAAGTTGACATATTTAGAAAATAGCTCACATATTCCAACAATGTGTAACACCTGCACACCTCCAGGGAAGGGGACCACCTTAAATGAGTGGCAAGGATTTGCAGGGGTTTCTTGGTTATGACTAGCTGTAGCTCACCTTTGGAGCGATGGTTCAAAGGTTCAACATTTTGACAGACGAGGCATTTGTGGATAATCCATTACACACTGCTTTGGAGGAAATGAAAATAGCAATACTCGCTGACTCTCAGCACATTTATCCACTTCACGATCCCCAGTGCTCTATGGGAGCACAAGCTTAGCTTTTAACAGTTATCATACCTCATGAGACAGCAGTAACATAATACATTATTGTGAAGCACACACTATGTAACTAGTGCCTCAGGTGGGTTAAGGGTAAATTGTATTCAGATTTCTCTTCACCTGGGGGAGTTGGGGGGGGGGGGGGGGGGTCTGTCTCTGAGGTGAGACACAGAACTATAGTTAACGCAGATGATAAATTTTATCTTGCATCAGTAAGACACATTTGGTACTTTATCCCTCAGATCCCAGGTTACTACAGCATTCTCTCCCTTTACGCAAACTATTTCAAAACTGTATTGTAGAACTGAACCAGTGTTGTGTGCAGTGATTTTCAATTGAGAAGGAAGCTTAAAGGCTGGTTATCACAGTTAACTTTGGTGTGATTACCAACAAAACAGTGACGGAATTTCCTAAAAGTACATATAATAGTGGGAA